>NC_088928.1:15525000-15707500 GCF_038396675.1 Hydra vulgaris
CTAACAAAAAATCCATTTCAAGACTCCGGGTAATTTTTTTGGATGTTCATTAGAGAAACAGCGTTAAGCGTTGCCTAGCTCATGGTCTATCGAAGAAACGTTTTTAGTCTACGCAGACTACTAAATGATTGTTCTGCTGTACAAGTTGATACTGGCTGGATCAGAATTATTTTAATAAAACGGATAATTTCCGAGGCAATGCTTTTCATTTGCAATCCAATTTGTTATTTAGCGCGCATAAAATCTAGAGCTGATTGAAAATCTTCTAATTGAACTTTTTTTCTCTTAGCTTCGTCAATATAAAGGCCCTGGTGAAGCAGAGGTCTTTGACAATTTGGAAAATTATCCAAGTAGACGTTTTCTATGTAGTCGGTACTGCATTCAGTGTTATTTGATCCAATCACAAACACTTCAACTCTTGTTAATTAAAGAGTTGAATTTCAGTTGATTTAAATCTATTGGTGAGGCCAGTTAAAACTGCATCTAAACTGATAAAGTAGAACTGCTTGTATATCTTATTCGGGTCCTTTGGCTGGTAATTCTTGCTTCAAATCTTGCAGGTACTTTCCTCCTGGCAGAGCTGGTTCGTTTTAATTGAACGTTTTAGCCGATTCAGTTGCCGCATCGAAAAGTGTTTTGAAACGTGACTCAGTACGCAAAGATCTCAAAATTTATTTCAGGGTCTGAATGATGGATTTAGCCTTACCAAATTTGAATTGGCTTCCCTGAAGTCGAATGCTTGAACCTTCGAGGATAATAAAAATGATTCAAATAAATTCCAATTTAAAAAAGGTATCAAAAACCTGAAAAGAAGACAAAAATGTCATTGCTTCCACTCGACATTTGGTAAAGTCAAGGTTTGCGGTAAGGTCTTCCAGCCAAACCAGAAGTGATCTGTAACTCCTGGTAATAAATACTAGAGATGGCTTGCACATTATCCATATGGGCATAAAATTCTAAACAATGTTCCGTTTTGGCGTCCATCTTCGCTTTCATTTTGGTCTTTTAAGCTTGAAAACCAAACGAGCCTCTCCGGTTAGCCTCTGGTAAAAGCGATGAACTTTTGAACGAGTGACTTGATATTTTCTATATCAGGTATGTTTTTTATTTTATCTTGTACGACCAAATTTAAATTGTGAGCTCTGCAATGAAAATAAACGGCTCTGCTTTTTTGTTGAAGAACAAGTTTTTGCAAGTAAAGAAGTCATAACAGCAGCTCCATCGTAGCATTGTCTTGGCAGTTCTCCAGCCTTAAGTTGGAACGAAAAAGGACTTCTTTCATAATCAAAGACAGATACTTGCTTTTAGTTGTGGCTGTCATATAAAATTCACAAAAATCCTCTTTAATTTCGAATACATCGTCCACAGTACGGAAAGATATCGATACCTATACAATTTAAAAATTCATAAAAGTTATTGAAGGAAAATACAAGGTTTAATGAATCATTTGTTTTGCTAATAATAGCTGCATTTTTCCTGTGTTATCAGACAATTCATTCACCATGAAATCCCTTTTTTTCCAAAAAAATCCTCTTTTTTTTATTGTGTTTGATAATTTACGTTGTATTACTTATGAAATATCCAACAAAATTTTTATTTGTGAAGTCTGGAGATATCCACTTGTACTTCTCTGGTCGATTCATCCATTTTTTCAAAACCGGTGCATCCATATACCAGAGTTATAAGAGCTGGAATAGATTTGAAGACTCCTTTGTCTTGCCTCTGATGGCCTAGCCTTGACAGCCAAGAAAAATCAGACTAAAAAAGATATGGTCGAGAGCTTTTTTTTTGTCCTTTAATATCAGCTTTTTCTTTAACAGCGTCATATTTAATCCACTTGTACTCGTCTTCCCAGTTGGACAGATATCTAGACTAGACGAATGTTTTTTACCGACTTTTTTCCATTTGTACCTTCTGTTGAATTAGATTTGGATGACGATGAATAGGAAATTCTGTAAAGAAGAATCTCTTATTTAGGTTGTTATTAAAAATGATTTATATATTGTTAATGAGGTTGGCTTGTACTTTGTTGATCCCCACTATTATCTTGTCTAACTGGCTTTTTTTAAAGATTTTTTATTTTATATTAAATTTAATTTAATATAAAATGTTCACAAAAGCAAAAACGTCGCTAAAAAATTACTTTTAAGCACTAGTATACAGCGTGAAAAAAAGCATGAAGTGAGATCAAAAGACCATTTGAAGTTTTATTTTATCGAAAAAACGTAATTTTTATCTGAAAAAAAGATTCCCTTGATCGTCAAGTTTTCCAAGTTTTTATCTTTAAAACAATTTTTTAGGTATGCTTACAACAAAGGATTATTCATTCCTTCACTTTTTACGGAAAAAAATTGATTTCGTCGTCTGTTTAAAAAAAAAAAATCGCATAAAGATTGCATAAAATTTCAAGGGGGGCAAACAAACTTTTAAAGGCGGTAAGGTTGACCCGAGGGGGGCAGCCTGCCCCCGTCGCACCCTATACTCTACGCCTATGGTGTTAAGAACGTTTATTCGAACATTAAAGTAACGTAACTAAATGTGTTGGACATTATTAGAAGCGTGTTAGAACCAAAGTTGTTTTCAAGGCCAAAGGTAGCAAGGCCTAGGCCAAGACCAAAGCCACATATTACAAGACCAAGGACAAGGCCGAGGACAAGAACAAGGCTGCATGTTACAAGGCCAAGGCCAAGGCCAAGAATATCAGTTTCAAGGCCAACATTTACGCAAACATTTTTGAGACCAAAGACTTAAATTTTTACCTTAAGTTAATAAAATAATTACGTAAAATAAAGAATGATTAATTACATAATTATTCACATAAAATAAAGAATGAAAACTTTTAATTCTTTAATTTTATGTATTTTTTTATGAAGGCCAAGGCCAAAACAATCAAGGTCAAGACCAAAAATTTTAAGGCAAAGACCAAGGCTAAGGCCAAAAGTATCAAGGCCAAGGCCTTATTTTTTGGCCTAAAGCAAGGCCAAGGCCAAGGACTAACAATTCTAGTTAGAAGCCAACTGCGGAAATTGAAAAAAAAGAAGTGAGAGTGCTGCGAGGTTGTGGCAAATTAACGAATGCGGTAAACAATCTGCATCACACGACTGGAAAATTAACACAGCCATGGCATAGTGGTTAGAGTTCCGGCTCAGAACCAAGAGGTCCGAGGTTCAACGTCGGCTCTAGCCCAATAAGCGACATTGGAGTTGTGAACTTTCTAGTTAAATGCTCTTCCGCTGGTGCTGAAATATTTTAATGATGACAACAAAAAATACAATAATAAAAGAGTATAGTATATTAGTTATTAAAAATAGTCAGATCAACATCAAAGATAAGATACTGACGTTTAGATGAACCGTGACCAATACTTGGTGGTGGAAGTTTCATAATAATATCCTCAAGTTCCACATCATAAAAATTACAAAAGTCTACTGATTTCTTAAGATACTTTATTTTGTAAACTATACCAACAACTTCTATAACTTCTGCTACATAAAGTCTAGAGTATTCCTTTCCGGCCAACTTGACTATTAGAAAATTTCCAGAAAAAATTTCACTTTCATTATCAAGTATATTTACTCCAAAATCAATTTCATCAGAGCTTTCATTATTTAAACAAGTGTCAGGCTAAATAAAAATAATCTGCTTTGCCATTTTTTTTCTTTTGCTTTAAGAGGGACAAAAGCATGAGGATAAGCTTGACTAACAAGGTAAGATATATCATATATTATACCTGGTTTACCAGCATTGCCTGGTGATATCATTCAGTTATTCATGGCATTGTTATAAAAAGTTTTAAATGGTCTGAAAATACCACGATCGAGAGATTGCATTTTATGGGTTGTGTGAGGATGAAATGTCATTAAAACTATGCCTGATTTTTTTGTTAACTCAATAACACAAATGTTTACATGACTCTCATGATTTAATAAAAGAACAGGTTTTTCAATTGATGGTCGCACATTACTATTAAAATGTTCAAGAAATTGCACAAAAATGACTTCATTTGACCATCCAGGCTTATTAGCTGCTCCTACACTTCCAGGAGGACAATTATTTAACACGTGGTCTTTGAATTTAGCACGTGAAAAGTTAAGTAATGGTGGGATGCTATTTCCTCAAATTGAGGGGGGTTTAAACTTTATATGGTCATAATTTTTGAAAGCTAAAATATTTTACTATGAAATTTAAAATTTATCGATGAATATAAGTCTAGTTAAAAATAATACAAAAAAAATTTCATCAACTTGTTGCTCTCACGTTTGGGGCAGGGGGGCACAAATTTCAGGGCTTTTTTGTTCCCAGCCTCCAATCATCGCAATTTTTTGCAAAGCATCCTTATTTGACATAAGTATAAACATATAAATGTTTGGAGTTTGCTCCATGTCTGGAAGTTAGCTATCTCAAAGACCAAAAAAAGTATAAAAAATTTATATGAGGCGATTCTACGAGTAAAGTGAGGAGGGGGCGGTGAATCCCTAAAAAGAACCAACTGGTTCCTCTGCACAAGATTCATTTCGAAACAAACCTGACAATCTGTAGTTTACTGAAATATTAAATTTAAAATAATAAGTTTTTTGCGCTATTTAGTACATAAAAGATTATATTTTAATAAACATCAATAAATTAAATGCTATTCCATAGTGCTCTGTGACGATATTCTGTCGTTTCTTGAAGAACCTTAAAAAACTATTAAAGCTATTAGGATAAACGACATACGCTATATACATCATACGCGATATATGTAGCGCATTATGCGCTTTACGCGTTTGCGTAAGCGTTTAAGCGATTTAAGTATTTCAAAGAAACGCAAATAAATTCGAGTGAAAAGAGTAAATTGGTTTTGACTCGATGAATTTAAAGGTTAGGAATAATGGTCTCCCTGCCTCAATCTTTTAAACTGTCCGTTCTTGGTAAGATGGTGTTCTTAGCACTTTGTTACTAAAGATGTCTATTTATGTATCCTCTAGTATCATACCAATCAGTTTATTTTAAACGTTATTTAAATTTATTTTAATTCGCCTTATAACTTGTTAATAAGGTTTTGCTTTAAATAAAAAAGAGTGAAAGTTTAAAGTGAAAATTTAAAAGCTTGTCTGTAGTACTATCTCCTGAATAGTGAATTAGTTGAATCTAGTTACTTAAAATTGTTTCATCGTTTAATATTACTGTGATTATTTATCTTAGACAATGGCATCAACATCTGTTCAAGTTTATGGTCGTAAGAAGACAGCAACTGCTGTTGCATTTTGCAAAGCAGGCCATGGTATGATAAAAGTTAATGGTCGACCACTAGACCTTGTTGAACCAGTTAGTCTCCGTATGAAAGTTCAAGAACCTGTCTTACTTCTCGGAAAAGATAAATTTGCTGGTGTTAACATCCAAGTTCGTGTTAAAGGTGGCGGTCAAGTAGCTCAGTTATATGCAGTTCGTCAAGCTATATCCAAAGCCATAGTTGCATACTATCAAAAATTTGTTGATGAAGCATCTAAAAAAGAAATAAAAGATGTGCTTATTCAATACGATAGATCACTACTTGTAGCTGATCCAAGACGTTGTGAAGCAAAGAAATTTGGTGGACCTGGTGCTCGTGCAAGATACCAAAAATCATATCGTTAACATTTTTTTGTTGTGTATACATTTCTGAATGGAAAATATAATTGCTATATCATATTTACTTGTACTTTTTATTCTTATTCCCTCATTAAAATTTAGTTTTATTTGTTATCTTAAAGTAGCTTTGGATATGTAGTTGCAAACAATGTTACTAATTAACAATTTATGTTTAGCATTTTAGTAATCAAATATAGCCATACTATAATAGATAAATACAAGCAATAATTTTGTTTTTAAAAATTGTTATTAAAAATCAGCAAACCTTGTTCAATCTAGCTGTTAAATTTAGTCAGAGATTTGGATTAATAAAAAATAAAATTAGTTAAACTGACAAAATCTTGATAAAAATGGTAATCTTTAATGCATCTAAGTATTTTGTTAAGTTCGGACAAAGGTTTCCAAGTTATGTGTCCCGCTCACTTCAATCTAGTTCATTATCCCATAATTATGCTGATGTTATAATAGTTGGTGGTGGTATGGTGGGTACTTCTATTGCATGTGCGCTAGGTAAGTAAATCTAAAGTTACATCAGTTAAAATATATAAATTGTTAACATAGAAAACAAACCTTAAGTATTTTAAAAACAAATATATTATAGGCCAAAGATTTTTATTAATTGTTATAAATTTTTTTTTTTGATAAGGGTTTTTATATTGTCTTAATCAAATGGTTTTTTCAAATAAGTTTGTCTCTTGTGTGAAGGAGAATGAATAGAGATTTTAAATTGCAGCCATGTTATTAGTTTCAAGTTAAATCAATTGGGATTCGTATTATTTTACAAATTTATATTAAGGTGTTTTCATTTCTGATTAAACTTGTTTAAATCTCAAAATGATTTAGGCTTAATAAGTTTATTATAACTCAATGAGTTATGATACTCAATAACTCAAAGACTATTCCAATGAATTAATGTCCTAACCAGCTCTATGTTGTTATACTTTAAGATTATTTCAGTTTAAATATAAAATAATTTAAAAAATTTTTCTAGGTCAGTCTCTGTATTTTCGAAATAAGCATGTTTTGTTATTGGAGTCTGCACCTGATTCTTCAGTTAAAGATACAAAGAATTCAATGTATTCTAATCGTGTATCTGCTATTGCTCCCGGATCGAGAAAATTTTTGGAAGGTAGAATATAAATTTGTTTTTTTTTTTCAAATAGTTAAAACATTTATTTTTTTGAAACATAAAAACTGCAGTCTTTATATTAACTTTTAATTTTATATCAGCTTTTCTCTTCTAAATTGTAATAACAACCTTAAATTATATAACACTAGAAACTAGCTGCTTGAGTTTCTTTTATGGATATTGGTGGTTTAATTTTAAGTCTAAAGTACACTATAATCCTATGCCATCATAAGTGTTGTAAATGTATTTGTTTATGAGTTCAATACATTTTATGAGTTATAAGTTAATACATTTTCCTATTTTGCTAGTATTATGATCTATTAATTACAAAATGTTTTTAAATAAAGAAATAAAAAATTTTAACACCCGTTTGTCAAATGCTTTTGGCTAATGCTGAAAAGTCATTTTCCAGACTTAAGTTCATAAAAAACTGTCTTCACAATTTTTATAGGCCAAATGATTACATTTTGTTGAGTATTTGAGCCTCTTTAAGCAAAAACTATGGTTTATTATGCAAGTAGTTAACTACAAACCTGTTTATATGACATTTATAATTGAATGGCAAAAGTTCAGTTCATTTCTTTAAAATTATTTGGTCAATTACAGTTTAATGCAAGTTTTTTAATCAATGGTGTATAGCAAACAATATAAGATTAATATAATCTTTATATATAACATTATATAATTAGATTTTGATTATATATTTTTATATAATTATGTTTAACAATATATAATTAGATTTTGAAATAGTTTAGATTTAACTTATAAATTATCTAGATTTGTTAGTTTCAATTTTTCCTATGAAAGTAGCTGCTGCTGTGTTTAATTTTGAAGTTCTTATTTTCTAATTTTTGTCTTCACTATTCTCAATCCTCAGGCATTAAAAATTTTATAAAGTTAAATTTTTTTAAACTGTTTTTCAGCTCTTTAAGTCCATAATATAATAAGGAATAAAGATAAACCTTTGATTTAAAAAAGACTTTAATAGTTACATGCTTGGCCTAAGCATATACTTACACATCAGTTCAACTATTTGCTGTGGTCCTTTGACTATTCTTTATTGTGTTTTCTGCACCTTTTCACTCAATGCCTCTTTGTTCTTTATTATTTTCTTTTCCTTTTAATGTAATTTCTGATTAAATTGACCAAGCCCTTTCTCTTTATCACTCAGCCAATATTAATGTTATTTGTGACTTGATTGCTTGTTACCCAGAATGGTTAGACTCATATTACTGACCTTTATGTATTTCTCAATACGGTATGTAAAAAGGTTCTTTCTGATGTTAGCTTCGAAATTCTCAGTTAACTAAATCATGTATTTTACCTCAGAAGTTGCTATCCATAAACTTCAACAAGGTCATTAACAAAGGGAAGTCTTTCTATCTCATGGATCTAATCTTATTACCTCTCCCTAAGGTAAGACAACTGTTTTGCAAAGAACTTTTTCTTTAATTCGAATTCAGTTGACCCAGTAGGTTGATAAACTTTTTGATATCAAGATCACACCAATTATTGTTGCTTGTGTTGTTTCTAAATTAAACTTTTCAACAGTTTGGTCCAGACAACATTACTGTCATTGTCTTACAAACGTGTTCTCTAAAATTCTCTCTATTTAATAAGTGTCATCATTTAAATATGCTCATAGGGGGGAGGGGATCAGCAAATAGTATACAAAAGTATATAAAGGGAGGAATTAATCTAAAAATGCGTATACTAATTTTTAAAAATATTTAGACTTATTATTAATAGTTATTTTTTTTTAATTTATCATAATAAACAAATATTTATTAATAACTAAATGTTTTTTAGTTTGAGTTAGGACATCTATTTTGTAAAGGAAAGAGTCTGTGAAGAATATTATGCTAAATATTTACATGTTTTAACTTTTAGAAATGTTTCAAAAGCAATAATAAGATAATAAGTAAATAATAAGCAATAAATAAGTAAACAATAAATTAGATTTCGTGTGTGAAAAGAAGACTTTTTGGTTATTGATTCTGTAAGACACCCTTATTTATAAGATATCATATAATTTAAAAATTTATTTTTTAATGTTAAAAGTTAACAACTTTTGAATTTAACTGAAAGTTAAATGAAATTTTGCAATTGTTACCAAATTTAACTAAAAACCTACATTCTATTTTTAATTCGGCACTAAAAAAATCAATACTATGTTATGTAACAGAAATATCAACTAGGTTAAAAATTTTTGCTTTTAATTATTTGGAAAGTTTTTGTGTTAATGAAAAAACCTACTTAATAAATGGATCCTAATCTGAATTTTGTCAAATATCTGCTGGTCCTTACTCTTCTATCTTCATGTTTGAAGTCTTCTGTCAACAGTTTCCTTGCTCTTTAACAATACTTTTTGTTTTCTATAACTCCCAACTTAATATTGGTAGCTTGCACCCTTTTTGGGAATAAATTACTTAATTTAATCATAAAAACAAAACTTATAGAAATGAATATTAAACAATTTTTACTCATAGGGATTGGTGTTTGGGATGAAATTGAAAAAAGAAGATATTGGAGTTTTGATAAAATGCAGGTATACACGCATTTTCATTTTTAATTTACTTCAAATTGTCACAAAGTTAGAGTAAAAAATTTTCAATCTCAGTTAAAAGTTTAATTTAAAAATTTTTTATTCCCCACCTCCCCAAGGCTTAGTGGATCAAGACAGGATGACTATTCATTTTAATCCCTTTGTTTTTATACCCCTATCAGGCGTAGGAGGCGTGCAATATCAAGTCTTAGATGACCACACACATAAAACTTTGTTTTCATAACTTGTCCACTGCTCTTTGGAAGTTTTGACATTTAGCACTTTTAAAAAAGGCGCTAAAAAAACAAAACAAACTTAAATTAAAATCAATAACCCATAAACTTAAAAGAGAATAAGATTTAAAAAAAAAAATAGTTAAACTAAATTAACAAAAATTAAACTAAAAAAATAAAATTTTTAAAGAATAACAAAATAAATAGCAGAAAAACCAGAAAAAATTAAAACATTTATTATTTTATGTAATCTTTATTGTAAACGAAAGTTAAAAAAATTTATCACTGCTCTAAAAAACTTTAAAATTCCCCCCCCCCCCCCCCCATCAATAAATTGGCTAATATAAGGGTGGATCCATAATGAGGGAAAGGGTCATGAGTCTGCACCCCTCCCCCTCAGATTTTTTATTTATTTTTTTAAAAATTGATGTTTAAAACTTTAGTAACTTATGTTGTTTAAATGTACCATGAATTTTAATAAAATTTTGTGGTGCGAATTTTTAACTTTATTAAAAAGTTAAAATTATATAGGGTGCGACTAATCGACAAACGTGCGCGCATTTGTTAAAACATGCTTCTTAAGTTTTGCTCATGCAAACGTTGGTATTTGATTGAGATTATTCAAAATGAACGCTATACTCTAGCAACTTTTTTTCAAAATAATTTTTGATCGAAAGTTTTTTATTTATTATAAAAAACACATATTTGAAATAAAAAAACAATTAATTTCAGAGACTTGAAAAAAATGCCAAAACATAATTACTTTTTTCAAAAGTGTTTAAGTAAAATAACTAAATACGCTATAGAATAAAGTAGCATTGTTATTGCATGCACTTACAAAAGCATTTTAATTAAAATGAATGCTTTTACAAAAACTTCAAAAGAAACAATGCTTAAACATTTTTGATTGCTTTCTTTTATTTAAGAAAGCGATTGTAATGTTTAAGCACGGTTTCTTTTATGTAATTAGCAATTACATGCCTTTTTTTTTTTAATTTTCTTATTTTCCTTAAAGTAAAGTTATGTTTGTTTGCATATTAAAAACGCATAAAAAAAACAAAGTTTTTTTTCTTGTGCATTTATCAATAATTTTGCAAATGTGTAAAAAAAAAAAAAATAATAATAAATTTACCAAGCATCTTTGATGTATTTAAATAACTAGAATAAAAATTATTTGAGAATTAAACTCCTATATTTGACATAAATCTCTTAAATTTATTTATTGACGTTCGTCAATAAATAAAGATACGCAAGTCAACGTTCATTTAAAAAAAAAAATGATATGTAGCGTCATGGGATAGTTAAAAAATAGTTGGCAGATGCGATTGTTTCACAATTATTGTAATGCTTTTTTTTTTATTAAATAATTTTCTTATTAGAAATTATATTTCCATGATAAAATGGTTTGTAATTATTTTTTGATAGCTTCTGTACTCATTTTGCCATAAACTCTAATCTGAATATTTTTTTCAATGATCGTCTTTTATTATGTTGCAATAAAGTACTTAGGAAATTTTGTAGCAGTTTAATTGTAATTATAGAATCAATTAAATTAAAAATCACATTTACATTTGCTTTGTTTTTTTAGCGCATTTTTAAAAGCGCTTTTTTGCCAAAACTTGCTAAGAGTTGTTGTCAAAAAAAAGTAATATATGTTATGGTCATATAAGCCCTTTGACCGCATGCCTCTTACGCAAAGGCCTGCCTATGTATGCCCTGTAACTCTAAAATGCAAACCATGACAAAGCAAAGTAAAAATTCAAATGCAAGACCGAAATTTTTTTTTTATTACTTGATAGACTGCCTGCCCCAACCAAACCATCAGTCAATGTAGCAGCACTCCCTTATGAGTCAGACTATAAGATAGTCAATGTAGCAGCACTCCATTGTGTGTGAGGCTATTTGACGTTGGTGTAACAGCACTCCGCACATGATTTACAGTAAAAAAATAAAAATAAAAACATTTTGAAAAAATAAAATATATATTTTATTAAAAAAAAATAGAAATAAAAACATTGTTTATATTATTAAAAATATTCAGAATGTTTTGAAAACATTCAGAATGTTTTGAAAAACATTCTGGTCAATTAAATTTGGGTTTTTGCGGTTATTTTAAAAAACAATTAATTTGTAATTAAATTAATGGTTTTAACTTTCTGACAACACAGAAATGTTGGACAAAAGTCAAAAGTAATTAAAAGTGACCTATTTGTTGATAAAAGAATCATTTTTTACCTTCCATACTCCCAATTGCAACAATATATATATATATATATATATATATATATATATATATATATATATATATATATATATATATATATATATATATATATATATATATATATAATATATATATAATATATATATTATTCAAATGTTATATAAATTTTAATTTCAAAATTTTTAAAATTATATTTATATACATGTGTATGGTATCTCAGAACAGCAGGGAACTCTGGATTTTTGACTTATGAGTTATAGTCCTCATAATTTTATTGAATTTTTATTTTCAATCTTAGTAAAGGTGTGATACGCTTTTTTGGTCCTTGTTTTTTATAGAAAAAATGCAGGGGTCGGTTTTTTTGGTCTTTGTTTTTTGTTTTTTTTTGAGGGAGACGTTTTTTTTTTTCTATTTTTGAAAATATTCAAAACTTTGTCATTTAAGCTACTAAATTTAACTTAAATGGAAAATCTTAGTTCATATTTTAATTTCAGATTAAATAGGACAAATAATACTGAAATTCTTTTTATTTTGGTATGCTTAAAGGTTAACACGGTTTGAGCAATCCTGTGTATAAACATCTTAGATAATATAAAAATTAGATTATCTTTCTCAATTTTATCTTAATTGGTTTTTGTTTTATACATTGACACATTAAGCATAATTTTTTTACATTTATTAAATTTGATTACATTTAATATTTTATGTGTGTGTGTGTGTGTATATATATATATATATTAGGGTGCCTTTAACCCCCCTTTAGATAAAAACAATCAAAACTCAGTATTTTTCATGTGCTGTGGTTATATTTTGTGATTAATTTAAGTTGAATTGTGCAATATTTAGTACATGCTCAAGTCCATATTCTATTCAATGGGTCCCTAATATTGTTTAAAAAAATTTATTTTGAAATAGATCAACTTAGTACTCAAATTAAGGGAAATTTTACATTAATCCAAAAAAATCATTTAAAAAAAAATATAGTTCATGTTTTTTATTTTTGATATAAAAACTGTAGTTTTTCTGCAATAATATCTAAAAATGGATTGACGCAAAAGACCACAGCACATTAAAAACAGAGTTGTAATTGTCTATCTAAATATAGTTTTAAGGCACCATTATATTTATATATACATAAATATATATATAGAGAGAAAGGATATCTTTTAATTATTGAGCGATTTCTTCTTGTTGGTAATCAATTATGATTAAGCTCTCTACACAGGAGGCAGAAATAAAACCTTAGGTGTCCATTTATTTAAACCTTTAATCCAAATTAGCAAAATAGAAAAAGGTAAATGTTCCCTTTGCCTTAACATTATGTCTAAAAAATGACCTTGAACAATAAAGCATGTTAAAAAACTTTGCAAGTGTCATGATATAGTATTTATTTGAGCGTTTGAAGTTTTGAAATTTGAAAATTTATTTTGCTTATTTCTTTGAGCGTTTGAAGTCTTGTGTAAAATTGGCATGGTACTATATGTTAATAAATTTACATTATCAAAATTAAAATGGTAACTTTCTTGTAGGATAAGAATAATTTCTATATTCAATAAGAGTATCACAGTTGTTAGAAAGTACATGACAAATAAACATTCCCATACAGAACTAGATTTATAATAAACTTATAGTTAATTTGATTTTATTGAAAATATAAGTTAAATTGGCGTTTATACATGTAATAGTGCTTTTAATGATCATATACTAAAATTATACTAGAATAAAAGAAAACTTCCAAATTTTATTCCAAAAGAACAGTCAATTATTTCTTAACAAAAGTTAATACTAAAAAAGTTTCTTTTTTGTTTTGTTTTGTTTTTTGACCCAAAAAAAAGCACAAAAGGAAAAAAATGCATTTTTTTTTGCAACTAAATGTGAGGGTATTCTAGGAAAATAATTTGAGCAGTGGTACCAAGGGTTGAATTAAATGATCAGAAATACTTTTGGTCATTACATTCTTAGTTTATTAAAAACCATGTACACTGTTTTAATGAAACAGAAAATTTATCATGTTGCAAAAATTAATGAAAAAACAAAACAATAAATTTACTACTGCAAAAATAACAGTCAAATCTGACATATAAATAATTATTTTTTTAAACACCAGGTAATTAAAGGATTATAAATAAATAAAAATAGTCGTAAGACAAAAATTATTATTACTAAAGGTCCGAAAAATCTTGCCCAACTAGGATCAAAGCTGTCAAAAAGGGTCTAGTATAGCCCTTGACTAAATTTTTGAATAAATTAAACAAACCAAGTAATGATAAATTTTTCCTACCTTTTTGTTCATTTAAAAATGAAAAAATATCTTTTAAATTTGCACTAATGTTTTTGTGAACATTAGTCGCTTCTTGGTAACATTACCTGTTGGACATAGAGTATTGTAGAAATGCTTAACCTAGAAAAATTTTTACAGAAATGAAATATTTTATCATCCAAAAGATAATTTTATCAGCTTTTTAATGGTGTATCTTGTCATACTTTCTAAATTTAGCAAAAAAAATATCAGATCAAAATGTTAATAGAGGACCTTTACTAACCTACGCATTTCTTCCTCATCTTCCTATGTCTTGCTAAATGGCTTTATTCCTATTCAATGTCTTCTTCTTGAATATCAATATTACTGTTAGTGTATGTTACGCCATGGCACTCTTTACAAGATGATGTACAATTTAATCCAACTTTTCAACAAGAACACTTTTTTTTACATTAACTTTGCAGCCACACCTGATAATAGAAATCTAAGTTCAAAATTCTCAACTTAATGGATCTAAATCAATCTCACTCAAATATCTCCATACTTTCATCTGGTGATAAACTTCCATGATAGTTAGATAAAAGTTTATGATTAGTATGCGGCTCTTGGCAATGGTAATAGAGCAAGATCAGTATTTGCACAATCAGATGCCACCATTTCATCATATTTATGTTTTCTGTTCTGTTGTAGATTAAAACAAGGTAAATGAAGCTGCTCAAAAAAAAAAGAGAATAGCTTCCATGCCAATATCATCAGTTAAAATGTTTTCCTTATAGAATAAATCTGCAGTAGATTTCCTTTGAATTTTTTCACTTAATAAAAATTGTAGTTCTGCCAAAGTTATGGATTTCTGATGTTGTGTCACATCTGGTGAATGCATGAGCAAATAATGAGTAATCCAAAATAATATCATCACTTGTATTGACAATATTCTGAATTTTATAACATACTCTTTGATGTGTAGCTTTATTTTGTTTCAGCATTCTTTTAAAAAGTGTGCTTTAAGGTTGTGTTCTAGTATGTACACGATGATCAAAATACATAAAATATAAGTATCATCCGAATAAATTGACATTTTCAATCTATCGCTGGCTTAACAATACTTGTGTCTGCATCACCAGGCCAACAAATAACTTGGAAATAATTATTTTGTAACTTTAATGCTAAAAGGCTGACATAATTTTCTATTAAAATAAGGATGTTGCATATAGTGGTAATTCATAATAAAAGTAACTCTGCACTTCTTTCTCTGGCTTTCTCACAATAACAACAACCATTCTTTAAAAAAGTGTTAAGGTTTAATCATAGCATTTTCATCTTGAATAGTTTCGCTGGAGTATAAGCTCAGGAGTGTTGTTATTTGATTTTTATCTTTGAAAGATAAATTTATGTAGGTTTTACAATTCAGTTCTTTGTGTATTGATGTTCCTATCTCTTGATTGATCACAGGTAACGTATTTCTGATTATCAATCAAAACTTAGTCCAAACTAACAAGCTGATCTCCGACTATGAATGGGTTATAAGCAAAAAATCTTAATCGTATTTTTTTTAAAGTCGTCACTATCACGTTTTATTCTTCCAGGATACATTTGTATGTGTTTGTCAACAGATTTATGTGGAGATGTTAGTGTGTTTATTGCATCACTTCTGTGCATCAATCTAGTGTTTTTGTCCACACTTTCAACACATTTTCAGGCAATCCTTTACTAATTACCCAACCTCTTCCTTTCAGTGACTTCTTCAGAATCTGTTCAATTGCTAGATATCCCTGTGATATGGATATGGACTATCCCTAGATAGTCCATATCCCTGACCTTTTTTTTTCCAGTTCTTCTAACAGCGTGATTACCTTCCATGAATTGTTGGTAAATTACAGGGTGTTCTATTTTTAAGGAAGTAACAGAAGGTAAAGCCTGCACGATTTTGTATAGTTATTATGTCCTGTTGCAGCTAAAAGATAGAGCATGCACTTTGTTGCAGAAATATGTAACAACCAGTTACTTGTTCTCTCAGCTTAAATAAATTCTTAGACCACAGTCACATATTGTAGATAATGTAACCATCAAGATAATGTTTGTGAGTTCGATGAAAGAAAATCCTTTTTCTCTATATACTAGTTCAGCAATCTAACAGCCAGATCATTACTTTCTTGAACACAAGGATCTTCTGAACCATAAATTTCTATAAGATATTTCTGCTCACTATCATTTAAATTATCCCAAAACTCCTTTAATATTAGTGAATTTATAGCTAATGCACATAAAATATGGTCACGTAACATGCGAAATAGGGTTTGTAAATTTACAGACTTTGATTTACCGGTAATTCAGTAAATGGAAATTGTAATACCATTAAATCGGTAAATTACCAATAAACTTTATACCAATAAGTCAATACAATTTTTATTATACCGATTTTATTAAATGTCATTTTTCATAAAGTAGCTTTGTAGAAAGCTTAAACTATCCAATGTTTTGTCTCCTAATCGAGATCTAATTATAGTACAAATTAGTCCAGCTCCTGAAAATACTGTTTCAGGTTCGACACTTGTTGAAGAAATTGTCATCAAATGGTCAAAAACTATTTGAATGTACATCCCTCGTACATTTTCTTGTCGCAAGTACTTCAACTCTTTTTTTATAACTTCTTTTAAACTTTTTGTGTTACTTCTAAAACAGTTATTCCTTTATTCTTGTCCGTTTGTTTTTAAAGAAAAAGATGAAGTTTTTTCTTTAAATCAGCGTTTAGTTTACCAGTAATGAGGTCATTATTTAAGTCTGAATCTGATTCATTTAGGTGTCTTTGAATACTCTCACCAGATTCCGCATTATTGTACAAAATGTTTTCTACTATGTCAACAGTAGTTTTAATAGTTACGGTTACTGCTGATAATAAAAATGCCATAATTATCTTGAACAGAAATAATAACATTAGGGTCTGTTATATAGTGTAACACATCTGAAAACATCATTCTTCTTTCTTTAATACAACTTATTAATTCCTTTTTTTTTAGTGCAATACTTGTCTAACATAAATTTTAATGTAAGATCAGCTACATATAAATTAACCTTTTCAGTGTAGAGTGTTTCAACAGCCAACCTAATAGGTTGCAAGCTTGATATTATATTTGAAAGCAATTTTACTTCGCTTTCATTAAAATCAATGTCAATTTTTAAATCTATCAGACTTTTTGAACAGCATCTTTAAGTTTTTAAGCATCTTCAAGTTCATTTTCCGAATAATCAGAATCTACATTAGGTAATACATTACCATTATGTTCATTAACATCTTGTACATCTGTTGAACTAATATTATTAAGTACTTTAATGATTGCCATTTGTAGGCCATGTACAATACATAACTGATGGTTTTTATTGAGTAACTTAACCATTCTCTTGTTAACAGCAGCTCTGTCTGATGCACACAATATTTGGCAAAGCTGTATTAAACTCTTTAAGATTCTTTTCAATTAGTTCTGCGCATACCTCAGCAGGTACAGATCCATGAATCCGAGTCAATCCAAGATTCCAAAAATTGTTATTTCCATGAATAAATATATTTATATACCGGCGGTTTTTATTTGATGTCCATTTATCTGTGGTAAGGCTATAAGCTTTTTTATTGAGCTTATTCTGTGAAATTTCCTTTACAACTTCTTTCCTTATTTTATCAGCATAATCCATTACTTTTTTGTAAATAGTTTTAGGCAATTTTGGTAACTCTGTGTACCCTTTTGTTTTTAGTAACATTTTTAAATCTTCAGATGTACAATATTTATTGAAAGAAATGCCATCTTTTGCAATCATTCTTGAAAGTACAACTTTAAGAGATTCGTCTTTTTTTCGTTGTTGTTGATAAAAGTAATTTTTGATGCTATTGCAACTGCCAGTTCTTTTTTCCGCCGGCTGTTTTAATTCTTTTTGCGCATTGCTTACATATGGCTTTATCTCTCGTTTCTGTACAATTATAGTAACTCCAAATCGAACTTTTATCTATTAAAAGGTCTTTAAAAGAATTTTTAAAACAAAATTAAAAAAAATGATTTTCTTTAAGGATAAAAATTTTTAAAAACAAGCCAACATCTATTTCAAATATTGTTTAATTAAAGTCATTAAGTTTACTCAAGCGTTAAGTTCAAACAAAAGAATGCTTTACACTTTTATATTTTTAATCTATTGACAAGAAAGAAAATAATTTATTTAATATTTATAGTATGTTTTTTATTAGATAAAAATGTTCAGCAATTAGAAATTAAAACAATCCTTACATAGCAAAAAGCTTGATTTACCGATAAATTACAAAAATTTGCTGGTAAACGACTTAAACCAAATTGAGGCACAGTGGGGCAAAATCAAGTTTTTTTGTGCCAATATTATTTTTGTAGTTTTTTTTATTAGAGTAGTTATATTTATATATAAAACACATAAATAAAGTAATAAACATGTTATAGTATAAAAAAAAATATTAAAAAAATTAAATTTTGAAAAATACAAAATATTTTTAATGAACAACTTTTATCAATGTAAACATCAAAAATATTACTTTTCAATGCATGTATTTGTCATAAAAATAACTTTTTTAGATTTATATTTACAAAACTTATATGTTATAACAGTAATGAAAGATTTTGTAGGTAGTCTTTGTGTACAAAACATCTTTTTTACATTTCTCATCAACTGACCATTAACCAAAGACCAATATTTTGTTATAACTTTTTTTATTGCAAAAAGTAGCATAATATTTATGATGCATGGCTGTTTACATACATTTAGCATGAGATTTATATAATCAAATGTTTGGAGGTGGTTTATCTGATACCTCATAGTAAAGGTTAGTAGCAAAAAATATCAAAAACTGTCTGTTTTTGATGCATAAAAACTATTGGTTACAATTACATTAAATTGTTTTTAAAAGTCTGAGCAAAAAAACATTGTTAACTAAAATAATATATTTTAAAATAAAAGTCAATAAAGTTAATTTAAAACAATAGTAGCGTAAGAAAGTTGATAAATAAAAAACGCAAAATAGCTATTTGGAACACATGTCAAATTAACGTGTAAATAACCGCATAAAATAATGATAAAATCAATATTTAATGTTTTTTTAACTTGATATTTCCACCAATGAACATGTCTTCACCATTATGACAAATTTTCATTGTGCAATGCTGACATAATTTTTTGGTATTTTGGCACACTTTGTCCCACAGTGTAACGTTTAAAAATGCTCTTCCTGTTTGCATTTGTTCTACTGTTAAAGGGGCATATACTGTTTCAAGAGCGATCCTTAAGCCACTCCCTTCCATTGCACATCCAATCGAACCTAGAAAACTCATAAGTTGATGGAAACCTTTAAGTTGAGCAAATATATTTTCATATGCTTTTTTGGTCAAGAAATTTGGTCAAAAACAGGATAAATGGATATAAGTGTTTGCATTTGTTCTTTTGTTCAGTTTGAGCTTATCAATTAAAGCATCCAAATTAAGCTTCACATCATGCTTAATAATAGTAGTAAGGGGATATTTCTTCTTGTTATAATCAGAATACTTAGAGCCTACGTGATTTAAAGGATTGTGTGTTCTCTCACCTTCACCGCATTTAACACAGTTAGTTTGTTTGGTAGGTCCGTTTCCATATCAACTTCCGTTATTATTTTTTTACTAAATTAAAAGGTTATCCTATCAGTTATGATTTCAAAGAAAAATTCATTTTATTAACAAATTAAATAGTTAAGCTTTTAGCAATACTAAACTTCTATTGTTCAATTACTCAATAACATATTGGCTATTGAACTACATCTTGAAATAACTTTTAATCTAAAAGTTTTCCAATAAGTTTTTAGTGATAAAGTATATCTATTCATAACTCAGTAAGATAAATTTATTTTATAAATGCATAAATAAAATTATAAATATAAATAAAACTTCTTTATTTTTTCGAAGTTACTCCTACTTTTATTTTTTGATCAAATTTAAAATAATTTTATTTTTTAGGTATGGGATGCATGTTCACCTGGGGCTATATCATTCAATTCTCATGATATTGGTTCAGTTGATGTTGCGTATATCATTGAAAACACTGTTATTGTCGAGAGTTGTTTAGCAAGAGCAAAACAATTGAATTCAGTAATTGATATATGCTTTGGGAGTAAAGTTGATAAAATCCATTTTCCATCAAATAAGGTTTCTATTTATAGAAAGTTTTCTTATAAAGTGTTTAATAAATCTAAAATGTCTAGGCTTCAATTTTTTTAATAATTTTTTAAATGTTAATACAGTCGACTCTCGATATCTCGAATACTTGATATCTCGAACTTTTGAGTATCTCGAACTTTTTTAGCGGTCCCATGGACATAACGTATTAGTTTAGGCTAAAATCCTCTCGATATCTCGAACCTTATTATCTCGAACTTTTTGGTATCTCGAACAATATTTTCGGTCCACAGGGCAATTTTCTTTCGTTATCTCGAACTTTTCAACATTTTTTTTTTCAAAAATGTTTTAATAAAATTTAATTTTTTTAAATTCCAATTTTTGAAAAAAAATAATTTTTAATTCGATTTTTAAATTCTATTTTTTTTAAGAATCGAATTTCTGAAAAGTTTTCCTTTAATATATAATTTATTCTTTTTGTCAAACGCAGCAACATGCCGCTCGTTAAACGAAAACTCACGAACAAATCTATAATAGAAAAATGCAAGGCATTAAAAGACCTAGAGACTGGGATGTTTAACAAAGAGGTTACCAAAAAGTATGGAGTCCCAAAGAACACATTATCAACCTGGATTAAAAATAAAACCAAGTTATTAACCTCACTGGAAAAAAATGGCACAAAATCTAAACGGAAGAAACTTTGTAGTGGTAATTTCAAAAATGTAGACAAGGCCATATACACGTGGTTCGTTGCAAAAAGAAGTCAACAAGTACCAATTGATGGTACCATACTTAAGGAAAAGGCACTAAAATTCGCAGAAGCATTAGGAGAGTTGGATTTTAAAGCATCTGATTGTTGGTTTCATAATTGGAAAGAAAGGTCAGTTAAATTTTGTCAAATCTTGTTCAATTTTAATATAAACAAATAACATGTATCTGTTTATATTTAATTTATTTAGTTTTTTAAACGTGTAATTAAAATTCAATTATTCTGTTCCTATTTTTAGGAACGGCATCAGCTTTAAAATAATCTCAGGCGAAAGTGCCGCCGTGACGAATAATATGACTGCTTCGTGGAATGAAACTACACTTCCAACATTACTTTTGAATTACAAGCTTGAAAACATTTTCAATGCCGATGAGTTTGGACTATTTTACCAGTGCCTACCAAACAAAACATACCATTTATCACAAGAAAAATGTTTTGGGGGAAAAAATAGTAAAGTCAGACTAACAGGCATAGCAGCAGGGAGTGCAACGGGAGAAAAATTACCTATGTTTTTTATTGGAAAATCTAAAAACCCACGGTGTTTTAAGCACATTAAACTTCCTTGCACATATAAAAATCAGCTAAAAAGTTGGATGACCGGAGACCTTTTTACAGAATGGGTAATGAAACTTGACTCATTTTTTCGTGCTCAAGACAGGAAAGTAGCACTCCTGGTGGATAACTGTTCTGCCCACCCACACATTGAAGGGCTAAGCAACATCAACCTAATATTTCCCCCCCCCCCCCCCTAACACCACATCTGTCCTTCAGCCCATGGATCAAGGCGTAATACGAAGTCTTAAAGCTCATTATCGTCACAAAATTGTGCGTTTGTGTATCAAGGTTGTCGATAATAACGAACCCATGCCAAAAATTTCTATACTTCAACCAATGAAAGATCTTGTTTCTTCGTGGAATGCTGTGTCGAAGGAGACTGTCATCAACTGCTTTAAAAAAGCTGGTATCAGCAAAACAAACAAGAGTATTGAAGGAGCTGATGATGATCATTCTTTTGAATTTTTGACAGAAGAACTTAACCGTTTGCGAGAGTTAGATCCTCGTGCCATCCAAGAAGATCTCTCACGGGAATCTTACATTGGTTTAGATTGCGATGTAGTAACCACCGGTTCACTTGCTACTGATGCTGAAATCATTGCTCAGATTTTAGACCCTAATTTTGAAAACGACGATAATGAAGTTGAAGATAGCGTTGACGAAGCTATTGACGTCGAAGCCCCGCCACGCCCATCTGATATTCAATTAGAAATTGCTTTTGAAACAATTCAAAATGCTTCGCCATACAGCTCAAAATACGGAAATGAAATACAATCCCTAGCACTAAAACTTGAGGATTTAATGAAGATGGAAAAGATGGATAATTTAAAGCAATATCAGATAACAGATTTTTTTGTTGTTAATGATTTTTTGACAAAAATCATTAACAACAAAAAGTTGTAGTTTTTGTTGTTAATGATTTTTGTCAGAAAAATAACTTGTTTTAATGAAAGTCGGGCAATTTTATTTATTTTCAACCCTTTTCTTGATATCTCGAACTCTCGATATCTCGAACTTTTTTTCCGGTCCCCTTAGTGTTCGAGATATCGAGAGTCGACTGTATATTGCTTATGAGAAACTTGTTTGAGAATCTTTTTTAATGCTCAATAATAAAGAAATCTATTTTCTAGGATTTTTGTTAATTTAGACAGAATCTAGTGATGAACTTATTTCACTTAGCTTACCAAATGGAAGCACCTACAAAACAAAACTTCTTGTAAGTAAAATTAAAACTCAAAATTTAAATAAGAAGTTTTTTACCTCAATAAAATTAGAAGAAATTTTTCCTTATTTCATTATAAACGTGTTATTTACTATTTACATTCATTTATCAGAAACTACTTTTTTAAACTCTTTAATATATAAATTTGGTAAAATAAATAAACATAAATTTTTTTAATATATAAATTAACTAAAATAATTATGCTTTTAAAATAATTATACTAAAAATGTATAATGAAGTTACTTAAATTAGTTGGGTGTAGATGGATTTAATTCTTTTGTGCGAAAAGCTGCTCATATTGGTACTGTCAATTATGATTATAAACAATGGGCTCTTGTCTCCACCTTGCATATTGAGGTATTTCAGATTATAATTGTTTTTATCACTTATAAACTAATCATTTTATAAAAAAACAGTTGAGTTACAAAAAGTTTTCTTTTAACTGTGGGAAATTGCTTTTACTAACTTTGACATTCTTGCAATTTTTAGCATACCGAAAATAAAACTGCTTGGCAACGCTTTCTTCCTACTGGACCGATAGCACTATTACCAGTAAGTTTATTCTTATTTGAAGGTAAGTTACTGATTTATTAAATGATTGCAATGAAAATTATTTTTCAGTTAAACAATTATTTCAGCAGCTTAGTTTGGTCTTCTACTAAAGATCATTGTCAAGAATTAATGAAGATGACTGATGAAGCTTTTGTTGGTTGTATAAACGAGGCATTTTTGTCACAGAATTCAAATAAAGTTACAGATAATACTGCAGGGTTTTTTCGCTCAGCTTTATCTATAATGCAACCTGGTTAGTATAAATGCTATTTACTTTTTGTATTTTTGTTTAATGCATAGTTGGGAGCATGGTTTTGAATATTTATAATATTTTAGGTCGCTATGCTTCTATTAAACGAATTTCACCCCCTCAAGTTATCCAAATGGTTGAAAATAGTCGTGAAATGTTTCCTTTGTTTTTGACCCATAGCCCTATCTATGTAAAAACTCGACTAGCTTTAGTTGGAGATGCTGCACATAGAGTTCATCCAATGGCAGGGCAAGGGGTAAATTTAGGATTTGCAGATGTTTCATGTTTGGTTCGTGTTTTGGAAGATACAATTGCTTGTGGTGGAGACTATGGTAATTCATTATTTAAATTAATATATTATATTTTTAAAATATAATTTATAACTGACTTTAATACTGTAGGTAACCTTTAGTGTATTGAAAGAGTTAATTTTTAAAACAAAAAATATTTACTGTTTAGGTACTTTAGAAAATTTATTACCATATGAAACTCAAAGACAGCGTCATGTCTTGCCAGTTATGCTTACAATTCATTCTTTAAATCATTTATTTTCTACAAGCAACCTTCCTCTAGTGCTAGCAAGATCATTTGGGTTGCATGTTACAGATTCTTTATCAGCTGTTAAGGTTTGCAATTTTGTATTTAAATCAAAGATAAAAGTTTAGATAGTGAAAAAAAATTTTTAATGTCCTTGAAAATTTTTTTCTCTAGTCTTTTGCAACTTTTTCATATTAGGACTTCAGTTAAAAAAATAAATCCAGAGATTTCTACTAAATTATTGCTCCAAACAATGGATATTTTGCTTCAAGCTGCTAAGTCCTTTTAAGAATTTTCCATCTAAATTAGTATATCTTCTTTATATTGTTATTTAAAATTTTTTTGAAACATAAATGGCTAATTGAAATTTTAATAATTCCTTAATTCTGCTTTAATTTAACACATTGTATCCTAATTCCAGTAGCTAGTCATTAAAAATAAGTTCTTTAGTGCCATTAACTTTAAAGATGGTATTATAGTAATAAAAGATTTTTCACTAGTTTTTTTGTTATTTTAAAATTCCTTCTTTAGAGTTTTATAGTTTCTTTACAATTTTGAAACTTATTTTATTCTTTCTCTTCTAGAGAACGGATAAAATGAATTTATCAGATAAACAATGAGAGAAAGTTCTTTCTTTTTTTTCTTTTTTAAATATTTTATTTCTATTTTTAAGCTGGTAAGCTTATTTAGTTTTAATCTTAATTAGTCTTATTGTTTAGAAGTTTTAATGTTTTATGTCCTGTTTATACTGCTAATAAAACATGTTTTATTTTAAACGTGTATGAAAATATTGTAAAATGCTATATAAAACAACAATAAGATTACTAGCAAAAGCGAACAAGTAAAATGGTTCATAGGAGCTAGGTATGTGTAGCATATTAACTAGGTTGGTTTTTAAAAATTGTTTTTTGAAAATGTGTTTAATATAGTAAAATAACACTGGATTTAAAAAGCATTTGACTAAAAAAATTTTTTAGAGGTTCCTTAAGACCTTTAGATAATGAGTCCTTAACATCAAAAAAAAGTTCTTCAAATGTATGTCAACTTGGGTCTCAATAGAAGCAAAATTATATAAAAGTTTCAAAAAATTGTTACATATAATTTTCAACATTGTAAATATAAAACAAGTATGAACGTGGCATTAATTTGTCTCTTGTTACCTAAAAAACGCTTTTAAAAATTTGCTAAGATTTTTAATTTTAATATAATAGTCTTAAATTTTTGCAATTGATAAATTTATTTAAAATCTATAATATTTTAGAATTTCATTTCGAGACAAGCAATGGGCTGATACTTCAAAAGAAACACGTTTTTGATAAAATGGGACAAAATTGAGATGTGCTTGGAAATATCCTTGTTTTTTTTGTAAAGCTTTAAAAGGCATTACAAGTGTTTTTGCGAGTGAAAGTTTAATTTTTCAATTAATATTGGTTTTAACGAGCTGTATTTTGTTACCGGCACTGAATCAAAATAGTATTAAAGTAGTGGTCACGACCTTTCAATATATTTGGCTAATTCTTAAAGATTTTTTTTGATTTTTAAATAAGTGATTTTTATATTTGTTTTTAATGTCTAACTCGACGGTAGATACTTATTCTATGGTTTGTATTCTATATTTAGTATAAGTACATGAAGTAATCCCCATGGTGTTGTTTATTTTGTCACTTCGTGTTCTCAAATAATCTAATCTATTATCTTATATGTTCTCAATACTCTATAAAGGTATTTCTTTTATTCTAAATATCTTAACGTAAAAAGTCTAATTGAACGTTGAACAAGTTGAGCATTGTTCAACACTGAAATTTAGCGAATTAAAAAAGTTAATCTAGAATAAAAGTGCTTTAAATTTAAAAAATAGTTCGGCTTTATAGACTCGAGTTCTGTTGTTTGAGCAGCCGTAACGCTGCGGTTAGCATTGGCTTTAGAATCGAGATGTCTGAGCATCTGTTATTCTTGGACTTACTTTGCTGCACCTTAATGACCCAGAAAAACCGGAGCCTATTTCTACATGCAATTGTAAGTCTCGACCCAGCGTGTTTTCTTGTCGATTCATACTTTTTTTGTGAACACGAGTTTAATGTGTATTACCTGCATGTATATCGCGATATATATTATAAACAAGAATGTTTTCCAAAAGTTGCGGTAAATAAGCCTGATAACTAAGGTACCCTAGAAAGTAATCTCTTTTTCTTACTAATCGTAAGGATCTTGCGTTAATATACTTTAAATAACTCAGTTGTATTAAAAAAGTTCATCAACAGGGTTAAGATTTCATCGAATCTCTTAGTGTATTTAAAAGCTATGACCGTAAAATTTACAACACCTCCATTTTGGGTAGGTTGGAAACTTCGCATTGTTCTTTGGAACCCCAAACGATTATATAATGAAATTTGGAACGCACGGGTAAAAGAACCTCTGTTCTTTTACCCGTACTCTGTTCTGGTTAGAAAAGTGACAAATTTATGCGCAAATGCATCTCTTTTCCTACTGAGTAAATTTTTATATGTTTGATTCGCTTATCCATTTTATTTTTCATATTCAAAACTACAAAATGCTCGGTTTAGGAACCTCATAATGCTTGACGAGTGAAACTTAATTATAAAAAAGTAAATACTCGATTTCTTCTCGATGTTATTAAATGAACATTCTGCCCTAAAGTATACTATTAAACCTCCTTCAAAACACACAGCAATAGAATTTTTGAAATAAAACACAAGCCTTGACTGGGCGATGCTAATAAATTTATTAAAATATGATTTTATAGTGAGTAATGCTATCCATCTAAATGTTGCTAATAGAAAAATTTAAAACAGAAAATCAAATTTTGCAAAAACGTCACGGTTTTATAATGAATTTGATTGGCAGACATTTTTTCTAATTAAAAATTCTTATTAATGTTATAAATTGTTAATCAAAATTTATGAGTAAGTTTCAAAACTTGTGCCACCAGTAAATGTTCCCTCAAAGATTGGTTCATTATGGCTAATTAGAAAATAAAGAATTAATGAAAAAAATTAATTTGACAAAAAAAAGGCAATGGTTCAAATATTTATAATTATCATCAATAAAATCTAATTTTTTAAAGAAACTGTATATAATATAGCGTAAAAAGTGTAAAAAACTAATTAAAGCAGCAGCATATGAATGCAAATCTTATATAGCAAAAACAATCCAAAAAATTAGTCAAAAACAAATCCAAAACTTTTTATGCTTACGTTAATAATAACAAATCAGCTAAACAAGAAATAAAGTTATTACGAGATCAGATTGGACAATTGCACGAGGACGAGAATAAAAAATCAAATATTCTGGGTTTACATTTTGGTTCTGTTTTCATCCAAGAAAAAAATCTTGTTGTGCTACCTTATTTCAAACTAAGATCAACTATAACCTGCCACCTAATTATTAAAGACTTCTCTCCTGTAATAGCAAAATACTTATAAGTATTTTGCTATTACATATTATTGGTAAACTTTTCTGTAGAAAAGTTAACCGAGAACAGTTCGATTGGACATGATAAAGTTCAGCCATTAATCCTTAAATAATGCAACGTAGTTTTATCATACCCACTATCTTTTCCACTAAGTATTTTCCTATTACATATTATTGGTAAACTTTTCTGTAGAAAAGTTAACCGAGAACAAATCGATTGGACATGATAAAGTTCAGCCATTATTCCTTAAATAATGCAACGTAGTTTTATCATATCCACTATCTTTTTCACAAAAAATTACAGTGATGCCCTAATTCCTGTCAAATGGAAACCATCAAATGTAACACCGATTTTTTCAGAGTGGTAGTAAAGTATATTTGTCAGATTATCAGATTGTCAGATTATTTTTTTAAACACTTTAGTTTAAATTTGTTAGTTCGTTTTCACAATAAGTAAGAGTAGATAAAAATTTATACAATTTATAAAGTAAGCAAATACAACTAATATTTGCAAAACTAGGTATCTGAAATAAGATCAGTAAGATCTTATTGTCAGAACCTTATACTTGTGTAAACAAAATATTATGTTATAAAGTAACTATATGTACAACATAATAAAATAAAATATACATACACATATCACTTTGTAGTATAGGCAATAAAGTATAATAAAAATTTTCATAATATAAATATTATTGTCAAATTTTGATAATATGGGAGAGTAAAAAATTTTTCAGCTTAATTTTAAAAAGATGTAAAGAAGTAGGTAGATCAAAACTAAAATTACGCAAAACAATTTTATTCCAAAAATGGGGTGCACAATGATCAATGCAAAACTGGTTAAAATTTGTTCGAGAAAAAAGCTCATATAGAAGGTTGGTATTTCTTAGAGAATATTTATTGGTAGGTTTCAAGGTAATTAGATCATTAAAAACGGCAGGAGAACATATATTTTTACATGTGTATGCCAAGCATAAAATATTAGAAATATTAGGTTTGTAAATAATAAGTATTCTCATTTCAGAAAAAAGTTGTTTAGAGTGAGAAAAACGATCAACAAAATTAAATACACGTATTTTATGTTTCTGACGGCGTTAGAGAGATTGTAACTTTTTTCAGTGCTTGCCCAAACAATATTTGCATAATTCATATAGTTATTTATCTATTACGTCGGTTGTTTGCAGAACGTTTGAAACAATAGTTTGAGATAAAATGATGCATCATTTACTACAAAACAGTCTAATCTATAAAAATCAACATGGTTTTGTACCTTCTAAATCATGTATAACCAACTTACTTGAAACAATTGATGAAATAGCAAACCATCTAAGCAATAAGACTTCTGTAGAAGATGTTGTCTATATTAGTACTTCTATATTTGTACTTCGTCTTTGATAAAGTTTCGCACTTAAAATTAATACATAAGATACAAAAAGTTATGGCTTTTCAAAAAAATTATTTAAGTAGCTTTACAGTTTCTTGCCTAATAGAAGTAAAAAATTGGTTTTGGGTCAGTATACATCTGAGTGGAGAGCAGTTTTAAGCGGTGTCCCTCAAGGTTCAGCTTTCGGGCCTATTCTATTTGTTATATATATATATTAATGACATACAAGACACACTGAAATTTCCATTAAAACTATATGCCGATAAACTGCTTCTGTAAACACAATTTCTATGGAAGAATGGGTAGATCAATGGCGTATGCGTTTCAATGAAAAAAAAAACTATGCACTTTGGAATCAAGAGTAAAAAATTCAAGTACTTCATGATAAGTATGACTTAAAAAAAATGAACATATAGTACTACAAGAAATTGAAATAGAAAGAGAAATAGGTATTGTTATTACAAATGATCTAAAATGGCACAATCAAGTCAAAAAGCAGCGAACAATGCAAATCAAATTTTGGGGATGGTTAATAGAGCCTTTAAAAATTTAGATATCTGCACCATGAAATTATACACATTGCTTGTACAAGCTATGCAAAAAAATATATAAATCTATTTTTGGTAATTGTACGCATAAAAAGAAATTCTGATCCGACGAACATAGAATAACTAGATAGTGGGCAATTATTTAAAAGCAATTTATTTTACTATCAAAAATCAAATATATTTTTTAAAACAATATTTATACTAATAGGCTTAAAATTAAAGTATTAATAGTTACTTAAAAATAGATCTTCAAATAAAATATATAATCGATATTATTCTTGGATCAATAAATCTTTTTTCTTTTTAGTTTTGCAATGTTATTTTTAATGTTATTATTATTATTATTACTGTGTCACTTTATTGCAAATAATTTGTCAAACTACTTTATTTACGTTAATATCTTATATTTATATTATTTCATACTTTTATATTAGGTTAGTTAGGATGTTAATAAATTTTAGTATTAATAATCCTATTATTAACATTATTTTTGCTATATACTTGTTTTTAACTTAGAAGTTGTTAGGAAAATAAATTTCTTGTCGTTGATATAGAATAGAAAAGGAACAACTTTACAAATCTATTTATGAAGAATATTTAAAAGCATTTGGAAATAAACCAAAGCCAAAGTCTTAAGATGAAACAAATAAAATCTGGTTTGAGAAACAAAGAGCAAAATATTACCCGAAATAAATGTAGAAATTGAAAAAAATTGAAAGAACTAAAACAAATTGAACTCTGAAATAAAGTTGATATTTTATCTTACTGTACAAAATTACCGAACAACACACCAAAAGAATTTTAATGACGTGACTAATGCAACCCCTTCAATTACAACAAATGAAGAGAGTAGAAAAGTGTTACTAGAAAACTCCAGTTCGTTAAAAGTTTTACAAAGACAAGCGCTAAAACAAGATCATTTAAAGAATGAAATTTTTATTTTACAAAATGATATTGCATAACTTACTGAGAGAGGAAATTGCAATTTGTTGTCACAAGAGGACTACCATATATTAGGGTAAAAGCAGAAATTTTTGATAGAAAAAATCTAGATCTTGTACTTTATCAAAAAGCCACTGAACATCAAACAGCAACCAGACAAAAAAGAGAAAAATCAATAAAAGCTTTAGATCCGGATTTTAGAAAAAAGTTGTGTGGTGTTAAAAATGTAGTATCAAAAGGTTGACAGCTAGCCTATGATCAGGACAGTTTAATTAAAACAATTTTAGATATTACCATGAAAGGGTCTGCTTCTGATGATAGAAGAAGAAATGAAATTGTTCGAACTGTAAAAACGTTAGTTGACTTGGTTGAAGAATTAAAAAAGCATGTTACAATCTTCCCAGATGAGGAGTTTACTTAAAATAACTTCCAATCAGATCATTAAGCACAAAAGGAAAAAGACATGTTAAAACTGCACCTGTTAGGTTGATAAGAGCACAAAATTCTTAGCATAAATATCTTGCAGTCACAAAATTTTTTAAATTATCCATTAGTGCTCTTGAAGAACTTGCTACAGTCTTAGGTCCAAAAGAAGTGACGTTTCTTTTCCAAGGTGATAAAGCTAGGGTGCTAAGTGGATTGGCTGCGGCAAACAAAAAAGCACCAATCATAATGCATATGGAGTACAAGGTGATTTTAGCTGAACATGATTTTGTAACTGCTCCCCAACACAGACTTATTCTTTCAGTAATTGCAGCCATAGAAATCAAAAAAGATTGCATAGAAAAGCAATCAGTCACATACTCTGGTCCAACATACATTGCAATCAAAATTGCAAAACATGATCATCTACATCACTTAGTCCCATAGAATACCTGAACAGAATCACCCATCTTCTTGCATTTGAAAGCAGCTTATTTAATGACAATAGAGTTGCAAACCAGTCCTGATTATTACTATTAATAGTGGGCTAGATGAAAATCTAAAATATGAAAAAACAGTATATTGTGCTCAGACTTATTTCAAAGAATATGACCTTGATGACATGTTTATGGCAATTAATACTCCTGGAAGAGGTGTCTTTAACAGGGTAAAGAGAAGAAGGGATCCGCTAAGCAATCACCTTGCAGGAATTATACTTCTATTTAATCACTTTGGCAGCCAACTTAATTCAAGAGGAGAAACAACAAACAAAGTTATGGAGAAGACAAATTTTGCCAAACTGGTGAATTTCTTGAACAAATTTGGTCCAGCACTAATTGATTTGAAACTATAGCCGAGTACAAAAAAACCAAACAGTGAAAAATCTGTACAGTTAAAGCAGTTTGGAACAGAGTGGGATGCTAAACATATAAGAGAAAGTTAATACTTATTTCAAATTGTTAAATGTAATGATTAAAACTACTGTGGTTATCGTCGCAGGTCACTTTTTGGTCACAAAGTGCAAAACGTCATCTGAACTCGTGCGTCTTTTTAAATTCGGACAAATAAACAATTGAGTGGTACGATCAGGACTATGTTGATACCTCTGACCTCAACTCGCCTTCAATAATTATTAAAGAACGTGGACTCCAATACTTGAAGGTCCAAGTCCGATTTGGGAACAAATTTAGGTCTAAAACAGAAACATGTTAGTTGTACTTTTTTTTAAAACATGAACTGTTAAAATTAAATAAATACTTATGAAAATTTCAAATAATTTTCTTTGTCACATCACACAGAGGTGAGGGGGAGGGGGAGAGGTTTAACAATGCCACAAAAACAATAATTTAAAAATTAAATTTTGAATTATTTATAATGTTTTTTGTTACTTCACGCTGTGGTTAACCACTACCCCCTTCCCCCTTGTGATATTTAGTGACACTTTCCAATACTCCCTCCCCTAAGACCGTCGCGTATGATTTTAACAGCCTCTAACACAAATGTATACAAAATTAAAAGCTTTGTTACAATAAACCACTAAATTTTATAACTAACAGAGTATTAGACCAAAAAAAAAAATTAAAAATCACAACTTTAAATTCTCGAGAGAATATGTAACGCAAGACTTTTTTATAAATCGAGTTTGTAATAATTGGAATAAGTTATATAAAAAATTAGAAGATGTAATACATATGATTGAGAAAAAAAACTATTTTCTTATAAACTGTTCAAGTTAAAAGATTTGCTTTAAGGAAGCTAAACTTGGAGTGTTTAGTTAGAATTAACAAAGATAACTGTTGAATGTTTCGGGAATAAAAAAGCTGTAGAAACCTCCGTGGACGTCGGATCACTAAGCTATTACCAAATACTTAACGAGTACTTCAAACAAGGCAGTATAGCAAGTCTTTTTGGAAGCGTTGAAATGCATAATATTAAAGTACGTCACAAAAAAGAGAAAGAGAACTGTATTTATACACCGTGCCCTTAACTACACAAAAGAAATGGCCTTCAATCATTTTAATGAGTTAGATGAAGAACTTATAAAAACTAATTATTTGATTGGATACAAATCAATTAGAAACTGGTGTATGGCAAGGTATTAGTACCACTAAACTTTACAATCATGATAAAATCCCCCAGATTGTAAACTATGGTGTTGGTGGTACTCCAATTGTTTAGTTTATGCTGTAAGTGAGGAAAGTTGTCAAAAACAATAAGAGAAAATAAGGAATGCGTAACTATACATCCTTTTGTTTCCTTTGAAGGAGAAATAGAAATATGCCACATCATATTCAAGGAAAAGGGGATTAGTACCATCAAAACAAATAATTATAAATTAAGGTAAAAATGTTGGGATTTTAAGTGGACCCCTCAGTTTTGAGTGGATGCAAGAAAATAAGTTCTTACAAACCGAGGTGCGTATTAATGAAAAAAGTGGAAATAATCATTCATCAACAGCACTAACAATTTTATCTCCTTAAGATAGTCGTAATGGCTCAGCAAGCTATTGAAAACACAAGTACGACGGAAGCTTATTAAACAACATCTGATAAACTAACATCATTTGAAGAAATACCTAGATTGTTGCCTGTTAACAAAGTTAACAAGAAAAATGTTAGAGTTACCCAAGTTCAAGGCTCAATAGAGGGGAAAAAAATATTGTAAAGTTAGTTTTATCAATCGAGGAAGACAAAACGAAACAGAAACTAACTAATAAAGAAATCCAAGCAACACCAACAAATTGAGATATTCTATAAATCTAAGAAAAAATGTACATGCGGCAAGAATGTTTGTGATTCAACTAAGCTTCTAGAATGTTCCTGTTGCTTCTAGAATGCTCCTGTTGCTTCTAGAATGCTCCTGTTGCTTCTAGAATGCTCCTGAACTTCAACTAAGCTTCTAGAATGCTCTTGAACTTCAACTAAGCTTCTAGAATGCTCCTGAACTTCAACTAAGCTTCTAGAATGCTCCTGAACTTCAACTAAGCTTCTAGAATGCTCCTGAACTTCAACTAAACTTCTAGAATGCTCTTGAACTTCAACTAAGCTTCTAGAATGCTCCTGAACTTCAACTAAGTTTCTAGAATGCTCCTGAATTTCAACTAAGCTTCTAGAATGCTCCTGAACTTCAACTAAGCTTCTAGAATGCTCCTGAACTTCAACTAAGCTTCTAGAATGCTCCTGAACTTCAACTAAGCTTCTAGAATGCTCCTGAACTTCAACTAAGCTTATAGAATGCTCCTGAACTTCAACTAAGCTTCTAGAATGCTCCTGTTGCTTTAACATTTTAAAATCTTTATGCAGTAAAAGCATCATACCGAGGTAAAACAGGTTCAAAATCAAAATATGATCAAACCATTTTTTGAAAGTGGAACCAAAAAATGCATTCAGTTTGAATCTCTGGTTCCTTTTGGAAGGGGTATTCTTTTTTGCTAGTTTTGAATTATAGTTTATAAAGAACTTATTATTACATTTCTTGTTCATTATGTTTTCTTTAAGTTTTTTAATGTTGCATTTAATTTTCAATTCTTAAAAGTAATGAGTGAAGTTTATTATATAGTTTTTTGAATCGGTATCTAAAAACAATAGTTGAAGCACCACAAAACTTTACGTAATCCGTCTTACGGGAAAATCTAATCCCCGACTTACGGGAAAATCTTACATAGGTATTAGTGAAAACGCATTCAAGCTCAGATTTGCGAACCACCTTAAATCATTTAATGCAACCAGGTATAGAAATAATACATAACTTTCCAAGGAAATCTGGGAACATAAAGACGCAAGTAACATGCCAATGATTAAGTGGAACATAATTAAAAGATGCCAATCTTACAACCCATCTACTAAAAAGTGTAACCTTTGCATCAATAAAAAATATTTTATTATGACTTTTGATAGTCAATTACAACTTAACAAAAAAAGTGAGTTGGTTTCTGCTTGTAGGCATAGGAAAAATTTTTTACTATCTCACTTTGATTCCGGCAATTAGCAAATATTGGATCATGTATTCTTGACGTATACTTAACTTGTATTTTTTATTACTGTTTTATTTTATATTTGAATAATATGGCTGATGATTGCCTAATGGCATGAAACTTTAAGCTCCATTAAAAAGTTGTAATTTTTCATTTAAATTATTTTAATATATATATATATATATATGTATATATATATATATATATATATATATATATATATATATATATATATATATATATATATATATTTATATATATATATATATATATATATATATATATATATATATTTAAACAACTTTAAAATGTATTCTACACAATAGAGTGTTCAGTGTTCTTAAAAGAACAGAGCAATTATATATTAGTAGAAAATCAATTATATATAAGTAGTATATATATATATATATATATATATATATATATATATATATATATATATATATATATATATATATATATATATATATATATATATATATATATATATATATATAATTAGAAAATCACTTAACAAAAATTTTTTCATTTTACACTGTGTTTCATCAATAAAGATTCATCAGAAAATTTTTCTGATGAATCTTTATTGATGAAACACAGTGTAAAATAAAAAAATTTTTTGTTAAGTGATTTTCTGATAATATATATATATATATATATATATATATATATATATATATATATATATATATATATATATATATATATATATATATATATATATATATATATATATATATATACAAACGTGCGTGCTATTAAAGATGGCGGTCGTGTTATTATTTTAAAAATTTATAGCTCAAAAATTTAAAAAAGTTTAAAATTATAACTTTATAAACTTAATGTACTGAAATGGCACCAAAAGTTGATTATGTTCTAAGAAAACAGCTTGAAGAATTAATTACTAGAGTGTCAGAATTGGAACGTAAAGACATTGAAAACTTGTCGAAAATTGATAAATTAGTGTGTGAAAATGTTTTATTAACAGAACGAGTTAAAGTATTAGAAGAAAAAAAAACAGATAGCATTTTAGATTGGAGTAAATTATTTAATAATAAAAAATACGATAAATCTACAGAAGAAATAAAGGTAACACAAGTTTTTATAGATTTAAGTAAAGATGTAAGTAAAAGAGATAAAAATATTATTATTTTTGGTATACAAAATTCGACTGATTCGGATATTGAAAATAGAAAAAGATTTGATGAAAATATTCTTAAAAATCTTTTTTCTGAAATAAAAATTAATCCTGACAAAATAAAGAGAATCCATCGCTTCAAAAATACAAATGGAAATAACACAAAAATGGAAACAAGTACACCTTTGTTGGTCGAATTACCTGATAGTTCAGATAAATTTTCAATATTAAAAGCTGCCAAGCAACTAAAAGATTCTGAAAGTTTTAAAAAAGTATCTATTCATCCAGATCAGAATGAATTAGAAAGAAAATTTACAAAGAGCTTGATCTTAAAAAGAAATAAACTAAATGAAGAGCTAAATTCGAAAGGTCAGTTAAATAATCCCTTTTGATTTGGAATCAGAATTAATGAAGTTAAAAAGATCAGATCAAATTAGTCAAAAAATAAACAAAAAGGATAAGAAAAATTTAAATCAATGTATGAGTTCCAATGATAATATTTCTGTGTGCAAACCACATGATTCACTAAACACTAAAACAATGCTTGTTGATTCAAATATTAAAAGTAAAGAAGTGCATCTAAGTAATTTTTTAAACTGTTTTTATACAAACGCCACATCACTGAATAACAAATTTGATGAGTTAATTTATGAAATAGCTTGTAATCAGATGCAAATTATTATGCTTTGTGAAACCTAGTGGACTGATAAATCAGCAACAAATATTGAAGGTTTCAACTTGTATAGAAAAGATCGTGGACATATTAGAGGTGGAGGAGTTTGTATAAAAAATACAATTAAATCTTATCCTGCAACTGAAAACTGTTTAGTTGATAATGCCATCGAACAAGTATGGTATTAAGTTGAGATTGGTCTGGAAAATATCTTATGTGGATGTATATATAGAACAGGTGCTGGTGATATATCAAGTTGCCATCATAAATAGATAAAATTGATCATTTTGATATCATCGATTCTACTTCTCATCAAAATGAATCAAACCTTCAGAATGATAGCTGTTCAAATGATCTTAAGCAAAGCATAGTTAGATCTGATCCTCTTACTTGCGGAAATGAATCTACTATTGAGAAGGACTGTCGTTCAACCAATCCTGGAGAGTGGGGGCAATTTTAATAAAGATGACGTCAGTTTTTGGATTAAACGTGGTCCACAAGAGTGTCAAAATTCTTGTAGATTTTACAATACAGAATTCAAAACACGATTTTATTCAGAGAGAACATTTTATGGGAAAAAAGAAAATGGCGAAATGTTTTTGCAAGAATGGCTCATTTATTCCCCAAGAACTGTTTGTGTGTACTGTTTCCCTTGTAAACATTTTGTGTATAAAGAAAAATTAAACAAACTCACTAGCGATGAATTTAATAATTGGAAGAATATTTTTCTAATACAGTAAATGGAACTCTTCACAGAAAATGTATGTTGACATATATTCGCAGAAAAAAAAGCTCTGTTGTGTGTGACACCCTTCAAATTCAATTCCAACGGAGCAAAATTGCTAGAAAGAAGTATTGAACAGTCTTATACCAGTCATTATATCGTTTTCTGAACGATTTACCTTTTCGCAGAACAAACGAGCATTTTGATGTTCAAGATAATGGGAATTATTTGGGTTTGCTAGAACTTGTGGTACAGTTTGACCCATTTTTGAAAAATCGGATACAGCTAAAGGAAATCCATGTTACTAATCAAAAACAATATACGGGGAGTTGATTAATTTAATGGGAGAAAAAAGTACGATATCACATTATACAAGAGATTTTAGTCGCTCGTTGTTTTAGTGTTTAAGTCAATTCAACTCCAGATATTGTTTAAATTGATCAACTGAGTGTAGTTGTTCTATACATTTTGCCTAAGTACGGAAAGCCAGTTGAACAATTTTAAACATTTTTAATTATAAAAACTCACGTCGGTGCGGTAATTGCAGATTTCAAAATTTTCAGGCGAGACTTTTCACTTAGATTTTAAATATTGTAGAGGTCAACCTTACGACAATGCCGCAAATATGTTGGGAGTATATAGAGGGGTGCAAGCGATAATGTCTAATCTCAATAAGCATGAACTTAGTTAGACAAACTTCTGTACAATGCTGCTTGTTTGCATTTAATTTTTTTTTTTATTGTGCAACAATTGTTTACGTATTTTTTAAATTCTTAAAACAACACATCGGGACCGAAAAAGTACTCTAATCATTATCAAAAATGCGTTGGAAGGCTCACGCTATTGCCACCTAAGCAGTTCTCAGTTCTTTTAAAGATATTTTGACAACATTGAATGAGATAGCTGAAGGTCATTCTCAAAAAAGCGAAACCACGAAGCTGAATCTATTGCAAATAACATGAAAACTTTTGAATTTATCTTCATGCTCCTATTGTGGAGCAACATTTTAATTAGTTTTCAATCAATAAGCAAAGTTTTGAGTCAGAACAAATTGATCTCAAAACTTGCGCAGTAATGTTCTCATTGTAAGAAAGTATGTTAGACAAAATGAGAGACATTTTTAATGAATTTGAAAACAAAGCAAAATTGATCTTGCCAGGTATTGATTATACGAATGTTACAACGTGAATTTGCCTAAAAAGAAGAACTTCTAAAAAATTTCATGCCCCGTACGTGATATTACCTAATCAAGATAATTTTTGTATTAACGGGTTTATAGTAATTGTTGATAGGCTTAAGAGAGAGATTAATGAGCAAAGCAAAGTTTACTTAGAAGTTGCGGAGATGTTTTTTTTTCGTGGCTAACTTTGAACTTTCGGAAAATGGTTATCGACTTTTCGGAAAATGACTATAATTTGGTTGATTTTTATTCTAACAGCTTAAAAGATTTGTATACAGAATTAAAGTAATATCACAGCTTCGTCAAATTAAAATTTGTATCAAAAACTCAGTTATCTTGTTCTGAACTTTACGAAACTTTGGTTCATGACAACCTTGCACCTGTTTTTCCGAACGTTGAAATTGCTCTTTGGGTTTTTTTAACACTTGTGATTACTTGTTTTGCGGAGCGCTCGTTTTCACAAATAAAACGAATTAAAAATAATAAAGTAAATCATACTAGCACTTGATATAACCATCAGTAATATTTTTATTCATCAAAATCATAGTAACACTTTAGGCTTTCTAAACGAAATATACTCAAAGGGTCTGTAGCCTATTTTCCAATCTACATGCATCCTAATACGAAATTAGCTTGTAAAAAAACAAGAAAAGAGTGCTTTAATATTAAATTAATAGAATCTTTTTATTAATTTGAATCAGTAAATGTGCTGAATTAGTGTAACTAATCCAGACTCTTAAAAATATGGATGTTAACTAACAGTATTAGAAATATAAAACAGTCTTTAACTTGTATAGTTGAACATGCTTTTAATTTAAAAATATGCATGTTTATAGGGGCGCCTAATTGCTATTATGCAGCGTGCATCATAAAAGCTCTCGCCGAACCTGCAGATGGTCTATTATAACTCCTTGATCTTAAATTGATTCAGATGACAAGAGGAAGGGAAAAACTTGCTTTATAAATTGATTTTCTCATTGGGACGTACACGAAATTTTTCGTTTCTTATTTTAATATTGTTTGCCCTTAACATTTTCTCATTAAAATTTTTGAATTAGTCAATTTAAACGACCTAGATTTAACTAGTGAACTTGTAAAAAACAAAAAACTAAAACTACAAACTTAAAATGCTTAGTAGTTACAACTTCTATAAAACTTTTACATTTTATTTTTATTGTATCAGACTCTTTGTATAAGGTTAATATCGGTTATCCTGCCGTTGAGAGGCGTAAAAAAAATTATTATTAAATAAAATAGAAATAAACAAAGCAAACAATAATTTTTATAAACTCAAAACTAAAACAAACTGAAAATGCTTCTAGTCGCTCGGAATACCACCGTATACAAAATAAGTGTTTGCATGTTTTTTTTTAATTTCATCTATATCAAATTTGGTTTTCCAGTAGTTTTGAATAAAATCAGATAGACGAAACTGGTGGATAATGTCACGCGTTGTTTGAAAGTTGTTTCTGTCAAAGAAAAACTCGAAAAAATTGGTTTCGTATGCATTTTTACTGTCGCTGTACTTTTTAACCACATAAGGACGCCATATTTTAAAATAGAAATGCCTGAAATTATTACTTCCTATGTTGTAAAGAGCGTTGTTATTTACTTGAAAGTAGTTAGGAGCATACGAATCATTTTTCATGAAGTGTTTTAAGTCACCTCGTAAGCAAGAGCCCTTGACCCAGAAATTTCCGTTCCCTATTTCAATGATTAGAGCATTTAGCCAGTTGGATTTGATTGGTCGCACGTCTGGTTCCATGTAAAACACAAAATCTAAATGCTTAAAATGTTTATTACTTTTGTTAAGCATTGATTCAAACATCAACCTTGAGCTTTTTTCATGCAGATAATTGTCTATGTTATCGTATTTATAAAAAACAACATATTTATTAGCAAAGCATTCCAAACTTTTATTCAAAATTAAACTTTTTTTTTTCGTGATTTGATGGTCTGCATTAAAATAGCCTATGTAAAAGATTAGTTCTACCTTATTATTGCTTGAATTCGTCTGATCACATGGTCGAAATATTTTCCATTTGCTTATGTTATCAAAAACTTTTTTGATTTGTTTAATATGAAATGGAATTACTACTTTTAATTTTCGAACTTGCTGTGTTGTGCTGTGCTGTGAGTATTGGAATGGATCGGTGTAATTGAATATAATAGGTATTAAAGGTGTTTGATGCATATCTTCATCAACGTTTGTGATGCGTATTTTCATATTAAAGAAGGCAATTGCGCAAACAATAGTTAATAGAAATATTAATTTACATACACTTCTCTTTTTTAAAACGAACTTTTTTCGATATTCCATAAATCGCAACTGATATTTTGCCTAATCAAATTCTATGATTGAATGCTTTTTTGTATGGTATTTATTCAAATGTTTCTTTAAAACTGAAAAAAATAAAGAAAATCAAAATAATTAAAGATTTTATTTCAATGTTAAACACATATTTACAGACAATTAAAACTTTTTTGAAGTAAGATTTAGTTTACGTAAATTATAATGCTAAATGATTTTTTGATTTAGCGAAAAACTTAAGACAATTTTCAATTATTTTTTCAGTTATTAATTCAAACAAAAAATGTCAAAACCTAAGTCTTTGTGTGTACATAACCACTGAGTTTCCATTCTTGTGATCTTGATTTCTTATAATGAAAAAAAAAAGAAGGAGTTCTTGTCCAAAGTAACCTCACCGTAAGGTGTTACTTAGGACAATGGCTTAGTTTAAGTTCAAGTAACCAAGCTCAAATAACCTCTTTTATGGGTTTATTTGATTCAATTAGGATTTTTTTAAAAACTATAAATGTCAATATATACAAACTCAAAATGCAAAGAACTATTTTTGGTAAATGTTTATTGAAAAAAAAACAATAATATAATAACATTTAATACATTCAAATGAAAACTAGAGTTTAACAAATAGTTGAATTGGAATGTAATGGAATTCATAGTCTTTTAAATTGATTACATTCATGTTTTAATGAAAGTTTTTGTTTAGATTTGTGACCCATTTTCTTTTTTGGAATAAAATTAAAACAAATGAAAGTGCCCGTTGTGTTGATAATAGTGGGTTTCTAATACCTAACATTATGCAAAGAATAAAACAGGATGGATGAAAATTGATAAAACAAACATGTTGTAATGAATAAACATAACTTTGAAGTCACTTCAAGTATGTCCCAAGTAAAAACTGAAAAAAAAACACTTGTTATAAACTTTCATCCAACTCTACTATCTCAGAACTATGTTAGCAATTGCTCAAGTATGAATCAGCTGTGAAAAATGGGATATGAAGTAATGCCAACCCAACAAATTAAAATTACCCACTTTGTATCTCTGTCCCAAGTAACCCCGTTTTACGGTACTTTTTTATAAATAGATTAAATTTGCGTTAAAGTCTTAAACGTGGTTTAAACATCAAATAAATTATCAAAACTACCTAAATTATTTTTTACACCTTCACTAATCACAGCACAGTGGGCCAGAAGTGAGCAAAACTTGTTACCCCATCAAATTGAGGAGGGTTTAAACTTTATGTGGTCATAATTTTTGAATGCTGAGAGATAATACTATGAAACTTAAATGTATCAATGAATATAAGTCTAATTGAGAATACTACAAAAATTTTTTTATCAACTTGTTGCCCCTCACGTTCGGGGTTGGGGATAAAGTCAAAGGGCTTTTTCGTTTTCAGCCTCCAATTATCGCAATTTTTTGCACAGCCTTATTATTTAACATAAGTCTACCTCAATCTTCAAAAAATCCTGGATCCGTAACTGAAAATTGTATTGCTCACTGAGCAAAATAATTAACTTTTATATTGGGGTAATTTCTATTTAGAAATGTAATCTAGAGACTCCAGCACTCTAAAACTGATGTAACTTTTTCCCTACCATAAATTTTAAGCTCAGTTTATCAAGTTTACCAACAAAATGGCAATATTTCACCTTTCAAATATTGGTCAAAATAAAAAAGTTATATAAAAAAGAAATATGAGGCCAGTAATACAATTTTAGAACATTTTATTCTCTTTACATCATGTATTGTTCCATATATGTAGATGAAGAAGAAATATGAATATTTTATAAAATGCCTTAAAAAACAAAAGAAAATGAATAAAGAACGGTTTTAGATTTTTATTCATCTAAATCTTGTTAAAAACCTATTTTAATTAACACCTAATTTATTTTAATTAACACCTTTTATTTTGTAAAAGAGTCCAGCCAAACTACATTAGATGATTTCACAAAGCTAAAGAAGTGACCATTAGAAAAGAGGCACAGCCAGAATTTAATACAGTTACTTACACATGCTTTATCCTCTTAAATTTGCCATTTAGCATAATTGAAAGACTTGGTATTACGATGCTATTGATCTAGAGCAAGCAATCTTCTAGTTTATAAATTTATTGAGACATTTCTATCTGAGATGAATCAAAGGTTGCCAAACAAAGGACTTACTTTGAACTACCTTTATGTTTCTTCTTTTCTACATCCATTTTATAAAGATCACTCATTGCCAGAAATAAAAAACACTGATGGAACACTTATTGTTTATTTGTTTTATTGTTTGAACCTTCAATCTTGGATGACCCTACAAATGGCTTAAGAGACATAAATTTTTTACAAAGAAAAAGATGTCTCGTGCTGCACAATGCTCCACTGAAACACTTACTCAACTATAGAAGGAAACTAACACTTACAAAAGCATGGAATAAACCTATAAGAATGTTGATGTTTTAGAATAATGGAAAAATCATGGTAAAAAGCTACCTTCATTTTTGAACCTGGAAAGAAGCTACCTATGCGTACCGGTACACTCTGTTTTATCCGAAAAAATATTTATTGTAGGTGGCAAATATTTTATGAAGATCAACAACCACAACCGGAAGAAACTAAACCCTAAACTTCCAAAGCCAAAAACATTAACGTCACTCAACCTTTACAAGACCCTTCAGTCTCTATGCTTGGTTCCGAACTTCAACAAAGTGGGCACGGTATGTTTTTTAAATATCCTTTTAACTTTTTTATTAGGTTTAAACTAAATAAAAGTGACACCTAGTAGAAAATCTAGATCACAGAAATCTTAATCTTCATAAAATTTATCATGATACATAAACTTTTGTTGTTTTTTTGTATTGTTAAATAAAATAAACTCCTGTTTATTTAAATGCGATTTTTTTGATTCACGAATACAAAAAATCGCTGGAATTACCATAAAATCGCGTTTTTATCGTTATTCTCGCAACATACCGCAATTTTATCAAAAAATTGCTATTTTTTGCAAAGAACGCTTTTATCGTCTAATATTTCCATAAAATCTGAGAATTCAATATACCAATTAAATCTTATATTTATCATTATTGTTGCGATTAATAGAAAAGTTGCAAAATATCCAACTTACTAATTTAAAAAAATAAAGAATAGAAGTTTACTTTATTTAACAATACAAAAAACAACAACAAAAGTTTATTTGCTTACATTTTATGAAGAGGATGAAATATTTCATTTGGTTAGCGGCTAATTGTAATCGAAAAAAATAACCTCGCCATTTCGTAATTAAATAGCGCATTTGTAACTAATTGCCCACGAATCCTTATCTAAAATCGCTTTTGAATTTTACCATATTACTGCGTTGCGGTAACGCCTGTACTTACAATAGTGTCTACTTGAGTTATAATTGCTATGAAACTTTTACATTTCATTTTTATTGTATCAAACTCATTGTTTAAGGTTATAATGTATTCAACTGAATGCATAATAACCTTAAACAAAGAGTTTCTGATCAGAAAGCAAAAAATATATAAATAAACAAAGTAGTCAATAATTTCTTTAAATTTAAAAACTAAAATAAACTGAAAATGCTTTTAATCGCTTGGAATACCACCGTGTACAAAATAAGTGTGCATATATTTTAATAACCTCAAACAAAGAGTTTCTGATCAGAAAGCAAAAAATATATAAATAAACAAAGTATTTTCTTTAAATTTAAAAACTAAAACAAACTGAAAATGCTTCTAGTCACTTGGAATACCACCGTGAACAAAATAAGTGTTTGCATATTTTTTCTTAAATTCATCGACTTTAAATTCTGTTTTCCATAAGTTTTGGATAAAATCAGATAGATGAAATTGATGGATGACGTCACGCGTTGTTTCGTAGTTGTTACTGTCAAAAAAAAATTCGAAAAAATCGGTGTCGTAGGCATTAAAACTGTCGCCGTTCTTTTTAACCACATAGGGACACAATTTTTTAAAATAGAAATGCCTAAAATCTATATTTCCTGTGTTGTAAAGAGCGTTGCCATTTATGTGAAAGTAGTTAGGAATATATGGATCATTTTTCTTAAATTGTTTTAAGTCACCTCGGAAGCAAGAACCTTTAACCCAAAACTTTCCGTTGTCAATCTCGCTGATCAGAGCATTCAGCCAGTTTGATTTGATTGGTCGCACGTCAGGTTCCATGTAAAACACAAAATCTGTATAATTAAAATGATCATTATTTGTGCGGCCGTGGCGCAGTGGTTAGAGCGCTTGCTTTATAAGCAGGAGATCCAGGTTCGAAACGAGCTCTGGACAAATTTTCGCGTCACGGTAAGGAAGGAGGCGTGAACTTCCTGGTTAAATGCACTTCCGCGGTGCTCTGTGACAAGACCGTTAGGACTTCTTGGGGCACCTAAAATAAAAATTGAAAAAAAAAAAAAAAAAAAAAAAAATTATTTTTGTTGAGCATTGATTCAAACATTAACCTTGAGCCTTTTACATGCTGATCCTCGTCTATGCTGTTGTATTTATAAAAAACCGCGTGTATATCGGCAAAGCATTCAAAACTTTCTTTCGAAATTAAACTTAATTTTTGCACAATGTCTTGGTCTGCATTGAAATAGCCCATGTAAAATATTAGCTCTATGTTTTTATTGGTTGAATTAGAATGATCACATGGTTTAAATTTTTTCCATTTGATTATGTTATTAAGTACTTTTTCGATTTGTTTAATATGAAATGGAATTACTACTTTTAACATTCTAACTTGTTGTGTTGTGCTGTGCTGCGGATGTTGAAATGGATCGGTGTAGTTGAATATGATTGGTACGAAAGGTGTTTTTATACATATTTTCATATAAAAATAGACAAATGCGCAAACAACAGTAAGTAAAGCTGTTAATTTAAACACGTGACTTTTTTTCAAAACAATTTTTTTTTTATATCCCATAACTCACTACGGATATTTTACCTAAGCAAATTCGATGATTGATCTTTCTTGTATGATACCTATTTAATTATTTCTCTAAAACTAAAACAAAAGGAAATCAAAGTAATGAAAGATTTTATTTCAATGTTAACCAATTAGTTACCATTGATACATAAATTACTCGATACGGCACACAGTGACTCAAAAAGGTCAGAAAACGATTAAAACTATCTATCAATAAAAAAAACAATACATTATGCATGCTTTTAGCGTTTTTCTGGGTCAGAGAGTTCATTTTTAAGTTAAAAAAGTAAATTTCAACAATTTGACGGCTTGCTACTAGCTGTGTAATACATATTTGGATAGGATGGGTCAATTTTTTTTTTTTTAAAAAACGGAAGGAAATTAATTTTAAGTAAGAATTTTATAAGGATTCCAAACCTGCAAAAAAAAAAAGAAAAAAAAAATTAATGATGTCTCGGGTGTCCGCCTTGATTTTAACGTAAAAACGACAAAAGTACGACTAATGAAAGGGGAAAATTTATAATTAAAAGAAGCATCTTTTTTTTAAATTTTTAATAAACTCACTATTTATTATATTGAATTTTTAAAAAATTTTATATTTAGTAAAAAAACAAAAATAAATGACTACAAAAATTATGTTTTTGCGAAGGTTGTCTTCAGAAAAATTAGGAAATTTTTTCTTATATTAGACAAGGAAATAAACCCTAAACCCTATGCGTTTAACGGTTTTATGTGTTTTAAATAAAGGAAGTTCAGTTTTGCAAAGAATTTTATGAGGATTTTGAATCCGAAAAATTTCGAAAAAAAAAGATTCAAAAATATCTTGCTTTGAGAATCCGCCTTTTTATAAATAAAAATTTACCAAAAAACGACTAATTAGGAGAAACAATTATAATTTAAAAAAATATTTATTTGATTAAGTTTTCTATATCTTCAATATTTAGTATCCTGAATTTTAATAAAACTTAGTTAAAAAATTACTTCCTCCTCCTCCTCCCACACACACACATTTTTCTAATGGACCTCTGATGTAAAGAAAAGTCTACATATAGACTTTTTTTAAAAAAATGACGATTTTGTGCTCATCCACTTCGTAACCCGTATCGGGTTACGAAGTGGCTCTGCGTGGTACCTGATCGAACCATTTTCGTCCGCTACTTTTTGTAAATATAATTTTTTTAATTTTTGAAATAAAATTAGTTTTTTATTTTTAAAACTACTTATTTTGAGGATATTTGTGTTTTAAAAATATTTTCCATTTTTTAAGAAATAAAATAACACGACTAAATAACTATGCACTTATTTTAAGGCTTTAAATTGGACTAAAAATTTGTTTTAAAAACACAAATACAATTGTCCGCAAAACTCGCTTCTAATAAAGAAACTCGCTTGCAATAAAAAGTGTTTTTCTTGCTGAAAAAAGAGTTAAATAAGTGCAATATATTTAGTTTTTAAAATAAATTTTAAAAATAGTTTAGTTTTTAATATAAAACGATAACCCTTATGTCTTAACAGATAGATTTTTAAAATTTTATGCTAAAAAGTTACTTTTTATTAATTGTATTTTTGGCCACATTTTAATTTATCTGAGGCATTGTGCGGCATAAGCAAAAAAAAATTAAAGCCGGGCAATTTTTACAATGATGACGTAGAGGGAGAAAAAAATAAAAAATTGAAAATAAATAAATCTAGTTCAAAATTTATGTTTTAGATTCAAGTTATATTTTGCAATTCTTTGTTTATAAATTCATTTTAGACCTATTTAATATTTATAAATAATTTATAAACAAAATTTAGTTTTAGTTGAAATGAATATACTTACGCAAGATTCTACATAAAAAGATTTTTCAAATTCAATAAAAATAAAATATATTTTCTAAAACTCTGAATCCAAAACTTTAATTTTTTTTAAATAATGTGGAATGAGCTAATTCAGTATAAAACTTGGGTATTTGGAATTTTATACCAATTATATATGGGAATTTTATACCATTTTTTTTAAGCTCAAAAGCTTGTGTTCAGTTCCACTTTTATCTCCTTTAGGTGGTTTTAACCATGCAATGATCTCTTTAAATTTTTTATCTCGTACTTTCTTTTTAAGCTCACCCTACTGTCGCACCCTACTGACTGGGATTCTTTTCGTTATTTTCTTCGTGACGGTCCTTGGGCTGATATTTTTCCTTTTCAGCTGAAAAATGCGCCTCCAACCTAACCTCCTGAATTCAGGCAGGAATGGAATTTTTTATTCCTTCAAGCCTCATTATACTCCATTTTTTTCATTCTCTTGTGCAGCTACTATATCTAATCGTAATCATTTTTTTCATATTTTTTAATAAAAAAACTCTCTTGAGAACAAACGGCTATTTATTACTGCAAGAAATTGATTTGAATTTGGGCTCTCGAATCTTATCGCCATTTCCTACCTTATACTCCAATTAAACAGGTTAACCCATTGTTCGACATTCAAATCACTCCAGCTTCCGTTGCTAAAGTCATGTCTCGACTACATTCTTTTACGGCTTGTGGTCCAGACATTCCTGTCATAGTCTTACAAAATTGTAATCCAGAACTCTCTTCAATTTTTTCTAAACTATTTGATAAGTGCTTGACTGAGTATTGTTTTCCTACCTGCTAGAAACGGCATCTGTTTTTACAATTTTCAAAAACTCCAGTGATCATTCTTACCAATCCAATTATTGTCTGATCAGTATTCTTTCTTTTACTAGCAAGGCCTTTAAGTCTTTAATTAACAAATTTCTTACATTCCATCTTGAGTCAAATAACTTACTGTCAGATAACCAATTCGGTTTTCAATCCTCTCGCTCTACGGCTGACTTTCTAACTGCAGTGAATGAAAGATTTTATTGTGCATTAGATGGAGGCAGGGAGACTAGGGCTATTGCTATTGATATATCTAAGGCTTTAGACAAAGTTTAGCATTTTAATCTTCTCCATAAACTTGTTTCATATGGTGTATCTGGCAAAGTTTTTGATATTATCAAATTGTTTCTTTCTAACCGCTTTATTAAAGTTATTTTATTAAAGTCCTCGAAGGCCAAAACTCTTCTTTATTTCCAGTAACTTTGGGGTACCTCAAATGAATTATCGTTGAATTATCTCAAATGAATTATCTTGAATTATTGAAGTACCTCTTGAATTATCGTTTACTACTGACCTTTCATGGAAACCATATATAATCGATTGCTAAATTAACATCGTCGTAATGTTGATTCTCTTTGCTCTAAAGAGCTTGCGTCGCTCGTGCAATCCACTAAAATTCATTCTCGTGTTACTCGTCATTCTGTTAAGTCTCATCCTTTTACTGTGCCTGTATCTAAGTGCTCTAAAAATTCCTATTTGTTCAGTTTTTTTTCTCGAACATCAGTTCTATGGAATTCGCTTTCTTCATCTTTTTTTCCTGTTTCATATAATTTGCAATCTTTTAAGTAGTCATCTGTCAGAATTATTTGCTAACTGATTGACTTTTTCAGTTAGCAAGGAATATATATATATATATATATATATATATATATATATATATATATATATATATATATATATATATATATATACATATATATATATATATATATATATATATATATATATATATATATATATATATATATATATATATATATATATATATATATATATATATATATATATATATATATGAGAAATTTTCACTGGGTTATGGATACCAGCATCATCAGCTCGTAAAATATTACAAAATTTTTTGCTTTTTTTTGTGGAACAACGAGATCCATGAATTGGAGATTTCCGGTCCTATTGGTCTTTCATTCATGGTTGTATTGGCAGAATCTTTTCTGCAACATCACGAAGAAAATGCCTTCAAAATTGCAAAGACATTAAATCCTCCTCTCGACTTAAAATCCTATCTAAGATACGTCGATGATAGCCATGCTAGATTTTCAAACATCCAAGAAGCAGAGAAATTCAAAATAATCTTAAATAAACAACATCCTGCAATACAATACACAATTGAGACAGAAAACCATAACAAAACTCTGAATTTCCTAGATATAACAATAATAAATAACAGCAAAGGTAAGTAGGAGTTTAAAGTCTACAGAAAAGAAGCCATTACAAATATTCAAATAAAACCGCACTCGAATCACGACCCCAAAATTTTATGCGCAATATTCAAAGGTTATGTTCACAAGGCATACTCCATATGCAGTGTTACACATTTAAAAAATGAGATAAACTTTCTTATTCAAGTTTTTAATGAAAATGGGTACACCGAAAGCCAACTAAAAAGTATTGCAAATCGAATTAGGAAAAAACGCTACGTAAAGAACAATAGAATTCAATCCGAAAACAATGCTTTCCCAACAGTATCATTACCGTGGATACCTTCACTATCACCAAAGTTAAGGAAAATATTTAGAAAAGTTGGCTATAGAGTAGTTTTTTAATCAAATCCTAATTTAAGAACAATATTAACATGTAAAAACAAATCTAGATTGCCCCTAAATAGCCAGCCTGGTACATATTTAGTTGAATGCAATTGCTCCAAAAAATATCTAGGAGAAACAAAATTACAAATTAAAACAAGAATTCAACAACACCAAAAAAGTTTAAATGATGGCAAACATCATCAGTCAGCAATTGCAACACATAGCAAGTTTTGCTCTGAAAAAATAAAATGGGAGAAAATTAAAACTCTTAAAGTTGAAACAAAAAAATTCGACCGTAAAGTACGAGAAGCACTCGAAATACAGAGGCACCAATGTTTCCCATCGAATGGCGGAATAAATCTCGATAATGGGCAACTTGTTAAAACTAAATTTTGGACTCCATTTTTTATATTCTTGCGTAACGAAAAAAGAAGCCATTCAACTGCTGACGTCAGTTAAAATTTTTTTTTTATTTAACTGTTTTTTAACGTTCAAAAAATTTTGTAATATTTTACGAGCTGATGATGCTGGTATCCATAACCCAATAAAAATTTCTCAAAATAAATTATTATTTGTATTAAGAGAATTCGTATTGTTTGATGTTTTCTTATTAATATATATATATATATATATATATATATATATATATATAATATATATATATATATATATATATATATATATATATATATATATATATGTATGTATGTATATATAAGAATTGTGTTAATATTTCCAGTAAGAGTGCTCAATACAGCGTGTTATATAATTAGTAGAGCAAATAATATAGTGAAAACTAAATAATTATTAATATATATTTCAATTACATTACTTAAAGTTTCACGCAATAGCGATCATCAGATGTAACAACAACAAAAAAATAACGCCAAAAATGATATACAAAAAAGCTATGGAGTGTCCGCTTTGATGACATTAAAGTTTTTAATTAGAAACTTATTTTCATGGCGGCATTTTGACGCAAGCTCGGTTCGTTTGTTAAGCAGATTTAATGGTGATGTGATAATGTGGTAATTTTCTGTCAAGCATAAGATTGCAAAATTTACCACCAGGTTTGAATGGCTCCGCTTGATCGAGAATATTCCATTTTAATATAGGTTCTAAAGCATTATTTTTGCACTCCCACACAAATTTTGAAAGTTCAGTGGAGTTGGCCTTACTTTCATAAACAAAGGAGTTTTTATGTTTATACTATCTGTCTTTGAAGGTTTTCTCAGTAAGCACAATGTAATAATATCCTTCTTCTTCTTGTTGAGTTTTTACGTTATAAATATAAATAAGATTTTTTGTAAGGCATTTTCCGTTGAGTGGGCATAAGGTGGTTTGTCGACAATTGCATAATTGATTGGCTTTTTCATGAGATTTAAATAATATCTTTTTATTATGAGAAGTAATAATACTCTTGATGTTTGGAAGGCAGCTATAACTAACCTTTAAGTTGTTTCGATTAAAAAGTTTGTGAAATTTATGGCCTTTAGGGAAACATATATCAATTGTTCTCAAAAAAGTTTTGGCTACGTTTGTTCTGACGTTGAGCGAATAAGGTGGGTTAAACTAGATAATGTTTCTTTTTCGAAATTTTGTATTATATTTTGGATATTTGGAATGAAGTTGATCTTATCTTTGAATCCACAAGAATTGAGAGCGTTATTATAAAATGGTGCGACTCTATCAAAAGCTTCTTTGCTTGAAGATATATTACTGATGCGATTAGAGATCATTTTTGGTATCGATTTAATAATGCTTGGTGGATGATTGGAATTAATGTTAATGTACAAAGGATCATCTCCTGGTTTTCAATAAGGTCTAAAAGAGTTCTCAGAAAGGTTAAATGTGATATCTAAAAAATTTACGGTTTTTAAGTTTGGTCTGAGAGTGATGTTAAGATTAAAATTGTCTTTAAAAATTTTTATTAAATTTTTCTATATTTTTTCTAATTGAGGACCACTGATGTTATAAAAGCAGCAAAGACCATCATCTCTAAATAGATCGGTAGTATTAAGTCCATATTCTTTGGCAATAGTGTATAAGATATAGAGGCCAACTAGTTCGCATAATTCCAAAAGTATCCAAAAATATAATACAAAATATAAAATATCCAGAGATTCTAGTAATAATAGATTAGAAAATATTTTAAATTTGGAAATATGGCTTTAAAGATGGCTGGAAAGCAGGTAAAAAGGCGAAACAACTTACTTCTGATTTTGTACAGTCAATTTACCACTTATGCAATAATGTTATTGAACTATGTAAATCATTATTGAATAGCTCACACCAATATGGCATTCTTAGTGAGTTTTCTACTGATCCATTGGAGAAAGAGTTTAGCTAATTGCGCCAATGATCAGAAGGTACATATTTCATAACAGTACAAGATGCGATTGTAAATTTGAATAATTCAAGATCTAAGCTTTTTCAACCGCTTGATATCCCAGCTGTTAATATAAGTCTAGATACAACCCATTCTTATCCAATTAGATGAGCTCTCTGCTGAGATATTTGATAATCTACAAGATCTTAAATCTTTTATTTCTCTTGATACAAATATGGCTCTTATATATATATATATATATATATATATATATATATATATATATCAGGGTATTTAACTCGTAAAGATACAGAATAATCAGATCGTGCTAGCTGTTTTCTCTCTCCTGATTCCATTCTCTACCTCTACAAATCTCTTATTTATCCCTGTATAGAATATTTTTGTTATACTTGGGCTGGTTTTTCTAATGATTGTCTTTCTCTTCTTTTTAAGGTCCAAAAACGCATTGTAAACGTAGTTCGACCGGCTCTATCTGCAAAGTTTGAGCCTCTTTCCCATCGTCATAAAGTTGCATCTCTTTCTATTTTCTACAAATACTATGATGTTTAATTTTCAAAGGAGCTATCATATCTATTTTTATCAACAACATGTTTACAATGCGTTTTGTCCCTTGTCTAAACGAGAAAGGACGTCATTGGAAGATTCGCTCCAGATATGGCAACAATATTGCAAACAAAGATGGATTTGAAATTTATAGAGAAAAAGACTAAAATCTTGTGTGAGAAAGTGGCAAGCACGATAAAGAGATGCAACCTTACCAAGTACTACTTTTTCTATTGATTTTATATATGGTTTCCAAGAAAGATCGGATGTAGGAGTAAATCCTAGAAAATGAAGGGTAGATGAATCATGGAGTACATTACCGTTCATAAATATAGGAAGATCTAAATTATTGCAATAATAATTGGCAGAAAATAATTGGATCTTATCTGAATTAAAGTTCACCAGCCACTGTGAGCCCCATGATGTAGCAGAAGTGAGATCCTTTTCAAGCTCAAATGCCCCCTCCAAGCAAGCAGAGAGTGTTGGCTTCTTATCACGACAAGAACAAATGGTAGTATCATCAGCAAACAATGCCACCTTAGAAGTAAGAATATTTGGAAGATCATTAATGTAAATTATAAAGAGTATAGAGCCAAAGATCGAACCTTGAGGAACCCCTGAAGTTACAAAGTAAGAAGAAGAGTGCTGTCCATCGAGGACAATTTTTTATTACGATTGGAAAGGAAGGATTCAATTATCTTAAAAATGTTACCTGATACACCGTAAGAAGGAAGTTTATGGAGAATATAAGCATGCCAAAACTTTATAAAAATCTTTAGAAATGTCAAGAGCAATAGCCTTAACCTCTCTATATTTATCTAATGTACGATAAAACCTATCGGTTATTACTGTTAGCAAATCAGCTGTAGAACGAGAAGATCGAAATCCATATTGATGATCAGAAAGTGAATTTTTAAATTCAAGATGATAGATTTAGTGTTTCTTAATTAAAGATTCAAAAACATTGCTTATGACAGGAAGAAGACTAATGAGGCAGTAGTGAGACGAGTCAGATCGTACTCCAAAGTTTTTAAAATAAGGATAACAGATATCGCTTTCCAGCAGGTCGGAAAACAAGACTCTAATAAGCATTTGTTAAATAATTTTGAAAGTATAGACGACAGCTCCGGAGAACACTTTTGCAAAACTTTAACAGGTATGTTGTCCGGACCACAAGCTGTATAAGAGTCTAAGCCCGAAATCACTTTGGATACAGAAGCTGGAGTGATACGAGGGTCAAGCAATGAATTAACCTGTTTGTCGACTACATCACGGTAGAACTTGACTTGTGGAATCAAAAGATAATATTGATGAGAATTTCTTAGCAAACAATTCAGCTTTGTCTTTAGGTGAGGTGACAAAGTCTGAACCATTCAAGAGAGGTGGAATAACAGATTTGCCCTTATTATTGAGGCTGTTAAAAATTTTCCAGAAGTCACGAGAGGCTAATATTTGAGATGAAATACGAGATTTTGTGACCTGAAAATAGCGCGCTTTGGCGTTAAACAAAACTTTTTTACAATGGTTTCTAGCAATAGTAAACAGACGTCTGTTTTCTGGAGAACTGTAAAAAATTATGGAAATAATGGCTTCGATTGGAAAAGTGAGGCTTGATTTGGAGTCCTCGAGTGTGAATAAAAGATTCCACGCCAGCTTGAATACAAGAAAATCACGAAAAGAGTCTCAGTCAGCTTTGTGGTCTCTACCTCTATAGTAAGAGAAACGATGCTAAGGGGATTCTGGTGATGAAGAAAAATGTGGTAACAGTTTTAGAGAGATCAAACCGTGATCAGAAGCAACTAAGTGTGAATATATAGAGAAATTGAGCACTGACTAGGATCAGAAACAAGACATAAGTCGAGAAGAGAAAGTAAATGATTCGAATTGTCCAGAAAGCGAGTTGGAAAGTTGACTATTTAAGTTAGAGATTAAAAAAGGCAAAAGAGTGCATTTTTGAGATGAAGGAGAGCGATATAGAACAAGAGAAAGGCAATTGACTGAAGTGATGCTAAACGAAAGCACATAAAAGAATATTCTGTGGATTTAAATCTAGTTTACCGACAAATGAATGAATTCTTATGAATGTAAATGCCCAGGCCAAGCATGTGACTATTGGAAGCCTTGGCAATGCGCCAAAAGTACAAACACGGACACCATCCATGCGCAGCATGGCACTGTTAGTACTCTGATATTTTAAAGCTGTTGACGGAATTAGCCTCTTTGAGAGTTACCACAGAGTTCAGGAAACTTGACTACCAGTTGGCATCAGAACCATAAAACTTAGTTTTAGTTAACTTGTTTATATATATATATATATATATATATATATATATATATATATATATATATATATATATATATATATATATATATATATTTATATATATATATATATATATATATACAGTAACGGCTCGTCAATAGAGGCCATAGGGGCCCGGCCCCACCTAGATTTATTTAAAATAAAGCACTTGTTAATGTAAATATGTATTTATATATGTAAACATGCATCTATTAGCCTTAACTATTTGCAGACAGGTTTTATAAAAATAAATAGTTCCAAGTAAGTTCTAATTTTAAATTATTTTATTTTTCAAGTAATATGTCTATTTGCAATTTATTTAAAGCATTGTAGCGTGGTTTTTATTCATTGCCAATAACGGCAGGGCCGATTTTTTCTGGCCCTTTTTAATTTGTTTGTAGTTATATAACTTTTGATGCGTGCACAGAATTTATTGCGCTTTCAGGTGGGACGAAAAAGCGCACCGCATGGCCTTATTGAACTGGACCGAGAGGAAAAGAAGTTTAAAAATATCACTAAGTTCATTAATAAGATAAATTAACATTAACAAAATCGACAGTTTATTGGCTAAACGTTTCTCGTCATTGGGATCCGAAAACCAATTTTGGATCCAAAAAATTTCAATTTTAATATACAACATTTCCCTCGGAATCATACATAAACTAACAAAATAACTAAACAATACTAAGTGAAGTTAAGTTGATGTTTGAATTACCGTTTTGTTGAAAATGCTGTTTTTAGTGATATCGGCACAATTAATGCCCTATCCCAATTATGCATGAAAATAACTTGTTTGAAACATTTTCTGAAGTATCAAATTTGATAGAGATTGTTTTGGTCACGCCTGTGTCTCCAGCTGATCCTGAACGGTGTTTTATTACTTTAAAAAGAGTTAAGACACTTTTAAACTATTAGGGCGGTTTTCAGTCAGTTTTTGCTGGTTTTTACGTAGGTTTAAAAGATTCAATGTCATTAAATACTTTATTTTGAAAGAATGCTAGCCCTTAACTCTCTCAACTAATCAAAAAACGCTAGCGTCCTAACAAACACCAAAGCATCAATTACGCTGACAGCAAGTCGTTGCGATATTGTTCGGTTAATATTTCCTGGCCCCACCAAAGTGTATTGTCACCGGCCACCACTGTATATATATATATATATATATATATATATATATATATATATATATATATATATATATATATATATATATATATATATATATATATGTATATATATATGTATATATATATGTATATGTATATATGTACATATAAGTATATATATATATATATATATATATATATATATATATATATATATATATATATATATAAATATATATTTATATATATATATATATATATATATATATATATATATAGTATATATATATATATATATATATGTATATATATATGTAAATATATATATATATATATATGTATATATATAAATGTATATATATATATATAAATATATATATATATATATATATATATATATATATATGTATATATATGTATATATATGTAAATATATAAATATACATATAGATCTATAAATATATATATATTATATATATATATATATATATATATATATATATATATATATATATATATATATATATATATATATATATATATATATAAATATATATATATATTAGGGGTGTACCGGATTGGAAATTTTGAATTCCAGCCGGAACAACTTGCCGGAATTGTTAAAAAAATTCCAGCCGGAACGAGATTTAAATCTTTGTAGTTTTTTACTTTCAAGAATGAAAGTGAAAGCCTGCACCGTGGCAACATAATATACAATTATAACCTATAATATATATATATATATATATATATATATATATATATATATATATATATATATATATATATATTATATATATATATATATATATATATATATATATATATATATATATATATATATATATATATATTTTTATATATATATATATATATAATATGTCATTAGTTTGATTTTTATTTCATTTAAATCTAAAATGTTATTTTTATTTGTTTCTCATAATTTTATTTATTGAAAATTTTGTCTTGCATAATATTTATATTTAAAATCATTTTTTTGTTTCATATTTTTACATTTTGGTTAAAATTGAAATATTTACTGTATTAAGCATCCTATACTTTTCAACTATTTAAAAGTTAAGAAACATTTAAAATGAGTCTTTTGTCAGATGCAGGTAACATTTTTGATGAAAAAAGAGCTCGTTTGTTGCCCAAAACTGGATAGCAACTAATTGCACCACAATATTCATAAACGTCTAGAAATCTTTACATAAGTGATTACTGCAAATAAAGAAAGGAAAAGTTACAGTTAAGCGGTCTAAAGTAATTTTATTTTTTCGTTTCTTGTGCTTGTTCAAAGTGGTGACTTTTTAATATAAACTAAGAATATTTTTTGGCTTTAGTACATACATTCAATATCTTATATTCTGATGCTACAAGGGAGTACTGCGACATCCTTTATCTTTTATCCTGCTGCTACAAGGGAATGTTGCTACATCGACTATCTTATAGCCTGCTGCTACAAGAACGTGTTGCTACATCGACTGAGGGATTAGCATAGGGCAGCAATCTTTTTTCTTTTATTATTTACTTTAAAACCTCTAATGTTAAAAAACCTCCACTGACGAGAGTGCAACAAGCAAAAAAATAAAACTATTTTAGACCGCTTAACTGTAGCTTTACCTAAAATTACATGGTGTTTGTTTAGAATTTTGTATTTTTTATTTTTATTTTATTATTGGTTTACCAATAGTTATTCATTTCTCTGTAGGACAATGATTTTTTAATTTAATTTACACAGTCTGTGTCACATGTCTTAAAAAAAAAAAAGTAAAAAATAAATTTCGGCATTCCGCAGTGATGGTATTTTTAATAATTTTTCTCGGCGTTTAAATAAAGTATACTACGGCGTCTCATGTTTATAAAAGCTCTTTGACTTAACTACATAAAATAAGACTTAACTAACTTAAAATATATCGAATTCGAGTTGCAAATTGTATTGAACTTAACAAAATATTTAAACTGCAAACTCAATAAAATTGCAACTTTTTTCGAAACAATTCAGTCACTAAAAAGCATATTGATGATAAGTAAATATGAAACTGCAAAGATGCAAGAAAAAATAGAAGCAACTTAAAGATAAGTAAATGCCTTCGTCATTATTAATATTTCCACCGTTGTTTTTACTATCATCAATTGTTTTCATCTTTAATAATAAAAAATCACTAAAATACGTCGACAACTCGCGACGTTAGGATTATCTTGTTCTATCTCCACATTTTTGAGTTTTAAGATAAAACAATTTAAAAAAGAAAAACTTTAGGAGACGGCATATAAATTTTTTTTTATACCTTATGTTTTCTTCGAACCTTTTTTACTTAGGCTTCAATACAGTAGAAAAACATTACTATTAGATATACAACACTATGAATAACTCAATGAATACACAACGAATAACACTATGTATAATAAATAACATGAACAACACTATGAATAACTCAATGAATAACTCAACTTTTTTAAAAATTTGAGATAGAACAAGATAATTTTAACGTCGCAAACTGTTAAAAAAACTACAAAGCCATAATCAAAAAATCTTTTAAAAGAGAGCCGTAGAGCAAACAGAAATACTAATAAGCAAACAGAAAATAATTAAGTAGGAGGGTACAGACTTCAGAATAGACCATGTTAATATAGGGGTTTCTTTAAAATTGTTTTTCAAATCCCAGACGTAGTTTGATCAGGCGGTAGACTTTTATTTTGATTTGTTGATGTTATATCTGGTTTTCCACTCACCTTCCGTTAATCCAATAAGTAAACCCAATAATTTATACGACAAATGAAGAATTTATTTAATTTATTAATTTAATTTATACAAAAAAAATTTATTTATTTAATTTATACAAATAAAATCAATTTAATTAAATTTATACGACAAATCTCATAATTTATATGAAAATGGGATATCGGGTTTGCAACCCCCCCCCCCCTCAGAATCTGAAAGTTGTAAAATATCTTAGAAATTGGGGACCTCATTATTTTTTTTAGAAGACGCAAAAGTGGTGAAAATACAACAATATTTCAACATACCCCTCCACCAATAATTCCTGGACCCATCATTGATCTCTATATATACATACATATATATATATATATATGTATGTATATATATATATATATATATATATATATATATATATATATATATATATATATATATATATGTATATATATATGTATATATATATATACATATATATATATATATATATATATATATATATATATATATATATATATATATATATATATATATATATATATATATACATATATATATATATATACATATATATATGTATATATATATATAGATATAGATATGTATATATATATTTGTAAAAAACTTGTCAAATATATATACATACATATATATATATATATATATATATATATATATATATATATATATATATATATATATATATATATATATATATATATATATATATATATATATATATATATATATATATTTGTCAACAACTTGTCAAACTTTCAGAGACCTCCCATAAAATTACGTCGACAATTAATTTGCCTTCCACCTCCTTCCCCCCCCCCCTCACTTTTCTGATGTAAAATTAAAAAAATATGAAAAAAAAATATATAATATATATAATATAATATAAAGTATAACATTTTTAAATAGTAGTAATAATAGTACTTTACAACTTAAAGAAAAAGTGTTTAAATGTAAAATGTTTAGAAAAAAACTTATTTCAATTTTTAACATATAAACATTTTTTAAATATATATATAGCCATTTAAAATTGCAAAGGCTTACTCTGAACAAAGAGTGAATAGGAGTAAAAGTGATTACCACATGCAACACTATTGGTTTAAACTTCTTTCAGTGCATAATAGAAGGTAAAAAAAAATTAAATTTACTTAACTTATCAAAGAAATGCAAGTCGATATTATGCTAATAATAAAAAAAAATCGTTCCAGTTAGGGAATTTAAAAGAACAAAGAGAAAAATTAAAACTTTGATGAAGGAGAGTATTGTTTTTCCGTGAAAATTGTTTTTTCACGGAAAAAACAATACTCTCCTTCATCAAAGTTTTAATTTTTCTCTTTGTTCTTTTAAATTCCCTAACTGGAACGATTTTTTTTTATTATTAGCATAATATCGACTTGCAGTTCTTTGATAAGTTAAGTAAATTTAATTTTTTTTAATGTTGGCATTTAGGTAATATGGGATAACGGTAGTAGCCAACGTGCCCGTCAGCAGACCTACTCCTAGATAATGTTAAATATTTATCATAATATTTTTATCATAACTTATGTACTGTGCAGAGTCACAAAACGTAAATGTGCCAATCCTCCTTAATTTAACTTTAGACCTAATCCAATTCCACTTTGAAAGCAAACTAATTCTAATAGTCTCGAATAACAAAATAATGCATTAGATAATTTATATAAACAAAGGGTTAGCAATGTTTTAAGATTTAACTTTTTAAAGTTTTAAGTTTAGTTTAGTTAATTTTAGTGGTCAGTAATTTAAAATATTTACAACAATCTGTAATAAACTTATAGACTTTTCAAAAATCATAAATGTTATGTTTGAATTACTAACAAAGATGTGCTGCATCAGGCACCTCAATACTAAAGTCTTAAGATACTTGTGCACATCTTCCACGCAAGTGCTGTACTTTAAGAACATAATAGAATAGTGGAAACATTTGTGGAGAGAGTTTATTTCCAGTTATCGTTTAAAAGTTCTCTTTTAACTAATTTAAATGTTCATCTGACGTCAAATTTTTTAGGACCCTCTCCCTCCCTCTAGTAAAAAATTGACAAAATTTTTAGACCCTCCTCCCCCCATTTTGTTGACGTAATTGATGGACAGCCTCTTAAATATTTAATTTGCGACGTTAGAATTAATTGTACCATCTAGCGACGTTTGAATATAGTCTCTCCCATCTTTATTTCATTATTTTAAAATTTCGATATGAATTATTTGTTTATGATCGGCTTGATATCCCGTAAATAATTTAATAAACTTTAATTCAAACGTTAGGAAGGGGCGAGTTATTACGCTTTCTTACATTAAAAAATGATTAATAAATTCTGTCTTGATCTAATTTCAATGTAAATTTAAGTGGTATAACCGATATAAAGGATGGAATTAGCATATAAAAAACAAATAAGGTTTGCAGAATCATTAAAAAATACAGTTTCTTGTTTTGATAATCTAGTTGCTATACCATCTCCCGAGAATGCACGCTCAATCTCGTTATGGCAAGTTGATGATAACAGTGGTGAATGTGTTGAGTCTTCTCTTATTAATAATAAGGTACAGCTTCAATTAACGAAAGTATAGATTTAAAAAACGCCTAATAAAAGTAGAAAAAAGTGTACGCAGTCCATTGGACTGTTGATAATGCAGTGTGGACAAGAAACCTCCTTTTTTTTTCTAACCACATGAATTATACATACATACATACATACATACATACATACATACATACATACATACATACATACATACATACATACATACATACATACATACATACATACATACATACATACATACATACATACATACATACATAAATACATACATACATACAAACACACACACACACACACACACACACACACACACACACACACACACACACACACACACACACACACACACACACACACACACACAAACACGCATACACACATATATTGGAATAATTTTGAATGTATTCTACAAAATAGTGCTCAATGTTATTAAAAGAGCAATAATAATATATTTATATATTTGTGTGCAAATAATAATAATAATAATAATAATAATAATAATAATAATAATAATAATAATAATAATAATAATAATAATAATAATATATTTATATATTTATGTGCAGTAATAATATATTTATATATTTGTGTGTGTGTTTGCTAATGTAATTTAGCAATATCTGTATACATATTTAGATATATACACATATTGCTAAATTATGTGTTTATATCTAAATATTGGTATTAGTATAGCAGAAAATATCTAATATTTCACTTATTTTAAAAAATTTTTTAAATACTTAAAAGTAGCAAGTAAACACTTGAAATATAGTTCACATAAATATCTAATATATATATATATATATATACATATTGCTAAATTACATTTGCAAACACACACAGACACAGAACACAAAGAATGCATTTTATCTATTTGAGCTTTTGTTTTTATTAAAAAATAAACTAATAATTTTGTTTTTGCTTATAATCAAAAACTAAATTATTAGTTTAATTTTGAATAAAAACAAAAGCTCAAATAAATAAAATGTATTCTTTGTTCATACTAAAAGAGATTTATTTGTCAATAAGATACGAAGTCTTGTTAGCATCTGGAATATGAGTGTCAATGACTATGTTGAACACTTGTTCAACATTAACTAGTTGTAAAGTTCTCTTAATCCAGGATGTTCACAACAGCTTGTTTAGAAATGTGCAATCATTGAGAGGCCTGTCTCTACAAAGTTTAAGACCATTTGTAGATAAAATGATATTTTTTGCAAATATTTGTTTTATAGTTCAAAAAACTTGAAAAAAAAATCAAATAAACAAATTTGAAATTATTGTATAAGCAATAATTTTTTTTTAATTTTTTGTATTAAGCAATATATTTTTTTGAGAGTTGCCAGTTTTTGTTTAATATCCGATCTGGCATTTTATAAATAATAATAATAACAATAATATAATAACAATGATAATAATAACAATAATAGTAATAACAATGATAAATTTTTATTTTTAATTACAAATTCAGCTTATTAATGGACACCCTGAAAGCATTGATTTAGTATGTTTTGGGAATGCTTCCCTAACATTGGCATCAGCTTGTCGATCAGCAATCAATGTTTGGTATTGTGATAGTGTCCCAGGTCTCAAATATGTATATATTACTTTTTAGAAACTTTAAAAATTAATTATACATAATTTTTTTATTGTATTTTTAATGTTCATGTGTTCAAGTGTTTTTATTTTCTGTGTTTTAGATTTCAAAAAATTAGCTCCCCAGAATTTGATAAAAGAGTTAGGAAGAGTTAACTTTATGTCATTTTCACCAGATGATCTTATGCTTTCAATATGTACCAATACTGATATATGGGTTATTGAAATAAAGGTTCTGTAATATTATTTATTATATATGCATTGTGTGTGTGTATATATATATATATATATATATATATATATATATATATATATATATATATATATATATATATATATATATATATATATATATATATATATATATATATGTATATATATATATATATATGTATATATATATATTTTAAATGACGATATCTTGTATGACAGTTGAATAAGTTTAATATATGAACATCAATAAATACGAATTCTCTCAACACTAATTTTTTTTTATTTTATCTAAGAAATTTTTGCTAGATTATTGATACTAGCATCTTCAGCTTTAATTACAAATTATTAATTAAATTTAATTACAAACAAACAGTAATGTCACTTTTTAATGGCATTATCTTTATTTGTAAATCTTGCGTGGCTATCATCTACGTACCTGAAAAACGATTTTATTTCTAACGGTCGATTAGAAAGAAGCGCAATGTTGATTGCTTTATTTTCAAAAAATTGCAGGAAACCTTCTGCAAGTACTACCATGAGTGAAAGTCCTATTGGACCTGAATCTACAAACTCGTGAATTTCTTCATTCCATAAAAAATAACATTTATATAAACACAGTTCTATTAGTGATTTTATTTCTGAAATGCTTAGTTTTTTGAGCATATTTAAATTTGGGAAGTGCTCTAAGATATCAAGAAGAATTTTTGTAGCCTCTCCCAGAGGAATTGATGGGTATAAATTGACAACGTCATAAGATACCTGTATTTCATCGTTTGATATATTCCAAAGTTTAGCTGTTTTTACAAAATTGACGAATTTTTTAACTTTATTATGCTTTTGTCTAAAATTGGTTGAAATATATTTACCAGATATTGTGATATTCCATAACTTGGTGTCCCGATGGTTGAAACTACTAATCGCAAAGGGTATGATTTTTCCGGTTTGTGCACTTTAATTACACCATACATACGTGGTACTGGGTCGCTTAAGTAAACACTTTCATATTCTTTTTTGGTAAATCACCCTTTTTTGTTCAATTTTGATAGGTAAGTTCTAAGTATCCATTTTCAACAAATATTAAACAGTCAACATCATGCCATCAAGTACACTATTGAATTGGAAGATGAAAACAAAAGAATAAATTTTTTAGACATCCGAATAACCAATAATTGAAAAGGTAATTATGATTTTAACATACATCAAAAAAAAGCAATAACAAATATTCAGATTAAGCCCAATTCAAACCACGATCCAAAAATCTTAGAAGGAATATTTAAAGGATTTATTCATAGGCTTTACCAATTTGCTCTGAAAAATTTCTAAATAAAGAAATCAATTTCCTAATAAATGTGTTAGCTGAAAATGGATACGAAAAGAAAAAATTGCAAGACCTTGCAAATATTGTTATAAAAAAAACGATACTCAAATAATGAAATAGTTTTATCTAACAACGAAGCAACCATGCCAACTATATCACTAATGTGGATCCCAATATTATCACCAAAACTTCGAAAAATCTTTAAGAAAGCAGGTTACAGGGCAGTCTTTAAATCTAGTGCAAATCTTAAATCTTTGCTAACTTCACGCAACAAAACAAAACTACCATCAAATAGCCATCCTGGAGTATATCTAATAGAATGCGAGTGTGAACAAAAATACATCGGCGAAACAAAAATGAAAATAGCAACAAGAACAAAACAACACCAAAAAAATGTTTTTGAAGAAAAATTAGAACAATCTGCAACTGGGCATCATAAAACTAAATGTTCATGTAGTATAAAATGGGATCAAGTAAAGACGTTAAAAGTAGAACCCAAAAAATTTGAAAGAAAAGTTTGAGAGGCAATCAAAATTCAGTTCAACAAATGCGGACCTAAAAATGGAGTTAAGAATTTAGATGATGGTCAATATATAAAAACGCAATTCTGGACGCCATATTTTTAATACCTACGTAATATTAAAGAAGCCCAATTAAAGCGAACTTTAAAAAAGCCATTAAAAAGTGACATTACTGTTTGTTTGTAATTAAATTTAATTAGTAATTTGTAATTAAAGCTGAAGATGCTAGTATCAATAATCTAGCAAAAATTTCTTAGATAAAATAAAAAAAATTAGTGTTAAGAGAATTCGTATTTATTGATGTTCATATATTGAAATATATATATATATATATATATATATATATATATATATATATATATATATATATATATATATATATATATATATATATATATATATATATATATAAAATATATATAAATATATATATATATATATATATATATATATATATATATATATATATATATATATATATATATATATATATATATATATATATATATATATATATATATATATATATATATATATATATATAGAACTCTTATATGTTGTCAGAAAGTTTTTTCCGTATTTTGTTGACAAAAACTAAAAATTAAAATGCAAGACCGGAATTTTTTTTTTAATAATTGATAGACTGCCTGCCCCAACCAAACCCTCAGTCGATGTAGCAGCACTCCCTTGCGAGCTGGCTAAAAGATAGTAGATGTAGCAGCACTCCGTTGCGAGTCAGGCTATTTGTCAGTCGATATAGCAGCACTCCGTTGCGAGTCAGGCTATTTGTCAGTCGAAGTAGCAGCACTTTGTTGCGAGTCAGGTTATAAGATAGTCAATGTAGCAACACTTCGCGCATGATTTACAGTAAAAAAAAAAAAATAAAAACATTTTATTAAGAAAAATAAAAATAAAAACATTTTATTAAAAAAAATAAAAATAAAATTATTGTTTATATTGTTAAAATATATATATATATATATATATATATATATATATATATATATATATATATATATATATATATATAAATATATATATATATATATATGTATATGTATATATATATATGTATATATATATAAATATATGTATATATATGTATGTATATATATGTATATGCATATATATACATATATATATATATATATATATACATATATATATATACATATATATATAAATATATTATTATTATATCTAAAATATATTTAAAAAAATAGTTATACGCTGCCTTTTTTATTAAAATTAGTTTATATATATATATATATATATATATATATATATATATATATATATATATATATATATATATATATAGGCCTCAGCGGGAGTAAATGTCTCAGCGACTAAATGGCTTGGCGAGCCATGAGAGCTGCTCCTCTACACTGCTTTTTACGAGAGCTGTTTATTTATATAAAAATAGCTTATTAAATACAAAATTTTTTTTTATACTTGTTACAAGCATATGTTTGCAACAATAATATACACATTTATTGCAATGTGAAAAATTCTTTAAATGTAAAAATTTTTTTTTGCAAAAACTGTGCCTGTTTATTATCCAATTAATTAAATTTTTTTGACTTTGCGTTTTTCATTTTAGTTACAATGATCATTTTTCTTTTGAGAGAAAAAATACTTTTGCAAGAGCTGTAAATTACTCTCGTTAAACGTTTTAGGGAAGTGTGGGCGAAAGCGAGAGAACTCCTCTGAACAGCTTCTTATGAGAGCCTCTGTTTTTCCACGAGCTATCTGTTTACTTATTTAAAAAGTTGCTTATTAAATATAAAATTTGGTTTCAAACTCCTTACAAATTTACAATTTGTGACGTTAATGTTACAAGAATATATACATAACAGGCATCATTTATTGCATCGTGAAAATTTTTTTTAGACAAGCATTGTCTTTAGGTTTTCAGACAAACTATCCATTTATTTATTGACAACATTACTTATTTGATGCACAATTTGACAAAGCGCTATAAAACTTTTTACTGCTTATAAAAAATGTTTTATATTTTCTTATTGTAATAGAACCAAGGCCTTCTTAAACAGGCTGCGATAGCTAATTTTCCATAAAATTAGCAAAGGCCAATTTTTTTACAAGGAAGTATAGTTTCAATGAGGATTTAGTTGTCTGATTTAAACTATTATAGTTAAACTCGTAAAATGTCTAATAAATGCTGCATTTATGGTTGCTACTCAAATTACAAACTAAAAATAAATAATAATGTTTATGCCACAACGTATAGACTTCCCTTTAAATCTAAGAACCGCGAGCTATGGATTAAAAAAATTCCAAATGCGAACTTTGTGTTTACAGATTATAAGCAAATTTGTGTTCAGCACTGGCCTAAAGATGCAGAACTTAAAAAAGTCAAAGGTGTTAGTATTGTTTCAATGCATCCATCATCAATCTTTAAAAGTATACCAGTATCTGGTATTCCGATAGTGTCTAGAAAACAAGGATTAACTGGGTTAATGTGCTCTGAAAGAAATAGTTTACCTGTAATAGTTTTATATTTTATTAGTTAAATAATTTTATATTTTATCAATATAATTCAGAGTGTAATATTTTTATATTTATCAGTTAATCCAATCTAATCAAAATCATTTGCATTTCAATTGGGGCTCTATTTTAATTTTTTTTTGCAACAACCTTTTAAAAGGCACGGTTGTTGTTGTGGCCTTTGTTGCCAACAATACCACAACAACAACCGTGTCTTTTAAAAAACATTGGAATTACTCAAGTTAATAAGTTATTAGATATATCAAAGATGCTTATTGAGTTTAATCAATTTTTATTTTTTCAAAGCAATCTTTTACGCATTTGCAAAGTGCGCCCAAATTAATGATAACTAATATGCAATGACCTAACGATTGTAAATTGTTATCCTTTGATACTAAATAATGAATTTTTCGCAATTCAGTTCGCTAAATTTATTTACACTTAAAAAAATGAAGAAATTAAAATAAAAGGGGTTAAAATTAAAATAAAAGTTGTTTTTAAAACTTTTAAAAATAATATCATGTTAAGTATTTATTAATAAGTTAATAAAAAAATCATATTATTGGCGTTAAATGCACAATAAAAACTGAAAACTATAATAAACATAATAAATCTATACATTCTATTAGATTATATATATTTCAGCAAAACATAAAAGTTCTTTTCAATACTTTTAAAAGTGTTTTTAATATGCAAATAAACATTCACTTTTTAAAAAATTTAAAAACATAAGCACGCTATAGAAAAAAGCAATCGAAATGTTTAAGCATGGTTTCTTTTAAAGTAATTGCAAATGCATTCATTTTAAGTAAAATTTTGCATGCTTTTGTTAACAAATGCCGTAAATACCATTGTTACCATGCTAAAACATAATTAGTTATTTTACTAAAAGTAATGCTAGAAGGAAGGTAACCATTCTTTAGCATAGTTTCTTTTAAAGTCTTTATTTTAAATTTTAGTAACTAATTGTTTTTTATTATAAATATGTGTTTTTTATAATAAATAAAAAACTATCAATTGCATAATTTTTTTGAAAAAAAGTGCTGAAGTAATGCATTTGTTTTTAAAAATTTTAAGCCAATGTTTGCATATGCAAAAATAAAGAAAGGTAACATTTGTTTTTCAGTCTTTTTTTTTAACAAATCGATTTTTTGCTCCCTGCAAGTATGTTTGTTACATAAATACTACAAGAATATATACATAACAAATGTCATTAATTGCAGCATCAAAATTTTTTTTTTGATGAGCGTTGTTTTTACTGGCTTATAAAAAAAGTTTTATATTTTCTTATTGCAATAGAATGCAGGCATTTAAGGATTATTACAACAATTAAAAATTCTAAAACAAAAGTGAATAATATATTACGTTACATAAAATAAAATTATTTTGCAACAATTTAGTGTAGTAATTTTTATTTTCTATCAGTTAAATAATTTTATATTTTATCAATATAATTAAGAGTGTAATTATTATTTGTTAAAAGATAATCCAATCAAATCAAAAACATTTACATTTAAATCAGCATTTTCTTTTTTTTTTTTTTTTTTTTTTTTTTTTTTTTTTTTTCTTTTTTTTTTTTTTTTGCAACAACCATGCTTTTTAAAAAGCATTACAGTTTATTATAAAGTTTTTTTTTTTTTTTATAATTTTGTGTTTATCATTTTAGTTACAATAATAATTATACTTTTGAGAGAAAAAATTACACTTTTATGAGAGTCATAAATTGCTCCTGTAAACCGTTTTAGGGGAGTGTGGGCGAGAGTGAGAGCTAAAGCTCTCGCTTCTTGCAGAGGCCTGTATATATATATAGGGTAGGGTGGGGTAATATGGATTGTTGGGGTAATATGGATATATTCAATGAGTATCCATGGAGTAAGTTATCTATACATAATTCTAAAACTTGAAAATTACCAACAGTTTCTACACATAATTGGCTTCTTTTTTTTGCGTTAACAATGTTTATATTTGATTTACATGAATAGTTAATATGTAAAACATGTTGTTTTGAAAAAAAGTAATATTACTTCAGTAATATTACTTATGGAAGTTTGATGATGTATATTTATTAGTTGGACCATGATGTAACAATATGTAAAATTTAATTTATAAGTTCTCTAACCCATATTGATAAATAAACAAAAATCTAAAATGGGGTAAAATGGATATACAGGTAAAATAATAGTGGGGTAAAATGGATATATATAAAGTATATAAAATCCTATTAACATTATAGTATTTTATTACAAAATCATAAGCTACATGACATTTAAATATACACTTATGCTCACTTTTGCTTTTTAATATAGTATTATACATTTTTCAGTTACATATAATAATTTTATATAATGCTTCTGAACTATTTACATTAAGATCATAGTTCAAATTTGTTTTCCCTGAATGGCTAGAGTAAAATTTAAACTACCATCTAAATGTTTTATATTTTATTTTTGTATTCCTCTTTACTTTATAACTAAATTATAGACTTTATATAATTAAAGTTTGTTTTAAAATATTTTAGATTAAATAATAAGACTAAAATAAATTATTATGAATACCAACGCAAGAATATTGGTACATATGATCACAGCAAATTAATGACTGCCATACAGCTTGTTAAGGAAGGAGAGTCAGTATACAGTGTATCAAAGTCTTCTGGAATTCCTTATGGGACATTATACAAACGATCGCATGATCAAATCCAAAGGAATGACAAAAAAATTGGAAGCGGTTGTGGGTTTTTTTTAAATAATACTGAAGAAAATCTTCTAGTAGAAGCCCATATGTACTTAGCTGATAAGGGTTTTCCAAAAGATAGAGAAGATATTAAACTGATGGTTAAATCCTATTTAACATTTACTGGCAAAAAAACTCCATTCAAAGATTCACAAGCCAGGGAAAGACTGGTGCATGTCTTTTGAAAAGATGGAATTTAGTTCTTGAAAAAAGAAAACCTGAACTTTTGACAAAAGCAAGACCTAATGATCTTTGTCTAAAAATAATGGCAGATTTTTTTGAGTTATATGAGAAGACATTAAACAATAGTAGTTTGTTTGATAGACCACATTGCATATTTAATTTAGATGAAACAGGTTTACATACAGATCCTACAGCAGGAAAAATCTTTGTTCGTAAAACATCAAAAACAGCCTATTATGTTGCTTCATCATGTGGTAAATCAATGTATACTGTATTGTTTTGTGGGTCAGCAAATGGCCAGTGTCTACCTCCCTTTGTCGTCTACAAAGCCATCCACCTTTATGATGCATGGTGTCAAAATGGACCAGAAAATGCAATGTATGGTGTAACAAAATCCGGTTGGATGGAGTATTGGATATTTTTGAAAGTTGGATTGACAGGTTTATTATACATGTAAAGAATTATGAAAAGCCTTTGTTGCTGCTGTATGATGGACACCACAGCCATATAACATATTCTACTGTTTAAAAGGCTCTGGACAATCATATAATTTTACTTTGCTTACCTCCGAACACAAGTCATGCATTAAAACCTCTTGATATTGGTTTTTTTGCTCCATTGAAATCCCATTGGAAGAAAATCCTTAAAAATTGTTTAAGAGAAAGCAGACATAAAAATGTTGATAAGTCTGTATTTCCAACTTTACTAAAAGCTCTTGTCAGTAAGATAGATAACAAATTCCTGAAAAGTGGTTTTAATGGTAGTGGTCTTTACCCTGTTGACAAATCAAAACCTATGAAAAAGATAGTGAATATGCAACCAAAGCACGAGGAAGTAGATGAGTTTAACAAAAAAGAAAATGTTGTAAAAAATTTGCAGAGAGCAATCGATTCTGTACTTACACCTAGCCCAAGTCAACCTACACTGACAGCACTTGCAAATTCAAAAAAACGCAGAGCATGTGTCCAGGCCAAAAAGGGAGAAATTTTAACAGCACAAGATGTTGTCACAAAGTTACAAGAAGAAGAAAAGAATAAAGCTGAAAAGAAGACTGTATCAGTAAATAAAAGAAAACTGCTAGACATAACCAATACAGTTTGACTTTTTAAGTACGTGAAAAGTAATAAGTGTGATATATGTATCAAATATAATATGAGTATCTGTATTACCCCACCAGTAGGGTAGTTTAGATATATGAAAGATGTTGTTAAAAAAGGATTAATAAGTTAGTTATTTAAAATATATTTATGTTTTACTCATTGTGATTTTATTGTATACACCCTGAATGTAAAGAAAAATAACAAAAGTTTTTATGGTGGTTATTAATTAAAAAAAAAAATTATATTAGAAAAAAATTTGTCTAAAATTGTATCCATATTACCCCTCCCACCCTATATATATATATATATATATATATATATATATATATATATATATATATATATATGTATATATATATATATATATATATATATATATATATATATATATATATATATATATATATATATATATATATATATATATATATATATATATATATGTATATATATATATATATATAAATATATATATATTATTTTCTTGAAGCCAATGTTAACTCCATTATATAAGAAAGGCTGCAAAACAGATCCAGCAAATTATCGACCAGTCTCCCTCACTTCTGTTACTTGTAAAATTTTTGAGAAAATAATTAGAGATAAAATCACAGAGCATTTATCTCATAATAATCTTATATCTACCTGTCAACACGAATTTGTCACAAATAAATCAATTGTCACAAATCTTTTGGAAACTATCGATTTTATAACCTTTGCAAAATCAAATAAAAAATTGACAGATATTATATTCCTTGATTATGCTAAAGCTTTCGATAAAGTACCACATAAACCTTTATTATTTGAACTGGAAAAATACGGAATTGTTGGTATTGTAACAACAACTGAACAAGATTAAGGTATAGTTTTGTCATCTGATCTTAAATTTCATGGTCAAGTCACAAAAGCATCATATAAAGTTAATCAAATGCTTGGAATTCTAAAAAATACATTTATATCTAGAAATGTTACTATATGGAGTAAACTTAATAAAGTTTATGTGCGACCTCATTTAGAGTATGCAGTGTCAATATGGTCGCCTTATTTAAAAAAAGATATTAAAATTTCAGAGAAAATTCAAAAACGTGCTTCAAAGATACCACACAATCTTCATAACCTTAATTACTCTATTCGCTGTTCAGCAATTAAATGCTCATCACTTGAAAAGAGACACCAACGGAGAGATCTAGTTCAAAAATATAAACTAGAAGATTTTAAAAATAAAGTAGTCTGGCACAAAGAACCTATGAAGGTCTCTCCACGAACTGACCAATGTTTACAATACCGCAGAGAAATCATAAAGAACTGTGCTCAACGGTATCATTTCTTTAACAGAGTTGAGTTGCTTCAATTTGAAATACACTACCAGATGATGTTGTCATGCAGCAAAGCACAAACTCTTTTATAAAAAGCTTGGATAAGTACATTGAACAAAATTTAAACTTAATAATCTAATGAAACTGTAAAATGAAAATGCAGTCCCGAAGTTACTATAGCTTTCTCATTCTTTGGCGTTTAATGTTGTTGCCTGCAACAGATGAGATGCTTTACACAAAAAATGGCAATAAAACTTTTTGTGTGTAACTTAAAAATTTTGTGTGTAACTTAAGTTACTAATACTAATATATATATATATATATATATATATATATATATATATATATATATATATATATATATATATATATATATATATGTTATATATATATATAATATATATATATAAAATATATATATATATATATATATATAAATATAAATATAAATATAAATATAAATATATATATATATATATATATATATATATATATATATATATATGTATATATATATAAATATATATATATATATATGGGCAATTCCGCAAGAGTGGTGGTCGTAACATTTGATACTTTTAAGCTATTAAAAATAAACCGAAAATGGAAATGACTTGAAACTTTTCAGAAATGTGAAATACTATCATATAATTTGGTATTTAAAAGTTACATTAAAGTCTTCAACTTTTTTCAAAAATTAACTCTACTCAGTTTGACAGTCATAACGCTAACTTTTTACCACTTCTGAGCAAAACAACTTTGTCAAACTTAATGCAGCGAACGGCATGGTAAAAATAAAAAGTATTTAGCACATATTGATGTTATTGTGTGCTGAGTTTCATAGTTTTTGCTTAAAATTTTACAAATATTTTAATGTTTTTTCTGTCGTGAAAGTTGTTACCATGATGATTTTAACATAATATACATGATTTACTATGTATATTATGTTAAAAAAATGCTCTATAACATTATCAAAGTTCTCAATTATGAATATACAATATGATTTTTAACGCTATTCAACAAGAAAATAAGCATAAAAATACGTTTATACAACCCTTTCAACATTAAAACCATGCTATTGTATGATAAAATGATTTTTTTAAATAACTTTTTTGCTTAAAAGTATTTTTAAATACTTAAAAAAAAGAGTTACAGAGTTTAATATGTGTTTTCATAATTATTTTTTTTTTTCCCCTTATTTTGCGGAATTGCCCATATATATTAGGGTGCTTCTTAAAACAACTTTTTTTTTTAATTTCTGCTGGCACCCCTTGAATGTGTTCTATAAAACAATATAATACTGGATTTTAAATTTTTTTTAATAAAAAATATTTTTAGGGGTTGCTATGGACCCCCAAACATTAAATCGGTTCCTAATAATATCAAAAAAAAGTTTTTCAAAAGTACGTTATGTTTGGTCTCAAATGAAGTGAAATTATAAAAAAATATAAAAATATGAATCATTTTATAAAAAAACATCGATAAAAAAATCTTGTTAAATTCCCTATTTTTTGTTTTTAGTTGGAAAACATCATTTTCTAAAATAATAATTTAATTATAATATAATTTAACATAATTTAAAATACTTTTTATTGAAAATTTTTTTAAACCCAGTATTATATTGTTATGTTGAAAGCATTTGATAGGTACCATATATATATATATATATATATATATATATATATATATATATATATATATATATATATATATATATATATATATATATATATATATATATATATATGTATATAAAAGTTATGTCAGTGTATTCTACCAGAGTGCTCATTATTTTTAAAGAACAGAGCAATAATAAATTATTAAAACACTTTTCTAATGTTATTACCATTATTAATTAATTTATAAATAAATAGAATATCTAGGTATTTATGAGAATTTACAAAAACGTGCAAAAGATTTTATTAATCAAGTTGATTTTGGGTGCAGAAGTTGCAGCTTACACAAATTCCTGAGATTTCACTCTATAGATCTAACTAAAAACAATGCTCAAAGAGGTTAAATGATCATCCTCTTTGAGGATTATTTTTAATTAGACCTATAGTGTGAAATCTCAGGAGTTTGCGTAGCTGCAACTTCTGTTCTTTTATTTTTTTCTGTTGATTTATTTTAATATGAATTATAAAGAAAAATTAAAAAAAAAGTGAAAAATTTATTATTTTTTAATGAAAAGTTTTTCCTGTGGCTTTATAATATTTTTAAAAAAGCAATAGATCGTCAAACTTTTTTTCACTTTTTTTTCCACTTCTTTTTAATAGTATAATCTTTTTTAAAGTTTATAAGGCTGAGCAACCGCTTTGATCATGCTAAATAGCTACTTTTTCTTTTAGGGAAACGTAAGCATGATCTTTGTCCCTCATTATAATTTTAATTTAAGGAGTTATCTAAGAAGAATCATTGCTTTTCATTTTAACAGATAAGTTTTTAGATTTTTTTTTTTTTAAGTTTTTAGGCAAAGAGTTTTTTAAGTTTTTAGGAAAAGAGCATTATAAAACATGTTAAAAAACTTGTTGAGAAATACGAAAAGCTGAAAAAGAATAAAGGCTGCAAAACAGAAACTCAGCAAAGAAATGAAGAAACCCTTTCTCAAGAAATCAATGAACTATATGATATTGCTCATGAAGATGCTTTAAAATTACTCACAATAGAAGAAGACAAGATGTTTCTTAAACTACAAAAAGAACGAAGAATAGGCTATGTAAGTTCAGTTAATTGTGAATTATATAAACAAGAACAGGGAATTTCAGACAGAAACAAAGCAAATGTCAAAAGAGAAACAAAAGAGCTAAAAAGAAGAAAAGAGTGTTTGACAGTCACACACCTAGTTTTGACAGAATCAGACTCCTCTCAGGGTACTGATAATGAACTAGATGACTTTATTCCATCATCAGCAAAGAAACTAAAACTGAAAAAGAGTAAAAAACATTAAAAAGCTCTACTCTGGCATTATGTTCAGCTCTTGATTGTTTGAAAATTCCTAATCATTCTGGTTTCTTGGTTTTGTTTACAATTTGTCAAGGGTTAGGTGCCAGTATTAAATGTTTCTCTTCATCATATGAATCTCTTTGATGTGCATGTATTGAAAACTGTAAAGAAATTGTGAAAAAATTATTTCAGAATTCAAATTACAGGTTTCATTGACTGTACATATGGACAGAAAACTGTTACCTGATTTAAACAGTAGAGATGAAGGGGATCAACTGCCCATATTAGTGACAGGATATGATGTGGAAAATTGTTGTCTTAAAACTGGATAGAGGCACGGGTGAACAAGTGAGTTATGCAACAGAAAAGCTGGTACTACTTAATTCTTAATTCTGAGTCTTAACTGATGCAAATCTCAAAGTGTATGGTCTGCTTGTACCATTGGAAGTAGAATTTGTTGTAATTATGCTGCAAGGAAAAAATTTCTTGACAATTTCATATAATTTTTTCAAATATCGATAATTTTCTTAGAAAAAACTCCTTCATGTCAAAGCAGAATAACTTTTTGTACTCCTGGTACTATACATCAAGCACAACGGAACCGTTTTTGATTTTTTCAATTTTGATTTACATGAAACATTGGTTTCGGACTACCATCTCTTCATCTGCTCATCACAATGGCTTGAACCTGATTAAGAAGTTAAATAATTTTAAAATATTTGACAAAAAAGTGGCTGAATCTGCTATAAAAGCCATTGCAGAATATTTATGGTATTTAATCAAAGACCTTGTGAGTTTCTCTTTTTTCAGCCATGATCTAGATAACTAAACTAAAAAAAAGTTGATTGCACTCAAAAAGTCAGCCAAAAAAAACACAGGTAAAAAGGCTTGAAGACAAAGGATTAATGGATAAAATTGTAAGCATGAGCTTAGATGACTTTGCAACAAAAATATCAAAATATGTATTTAAAGTACTTGGAATAAATTGGACATTTATGAAGGAACATTGCCCATACACACGGAGTTCAGTAACCGAATATTAGGAAGTACGTAAAATTGTTAATTCTATCAAATTTGTGAATGATACAGTCGTAAGAGGGTAGAAATTTGTTTCAGATTACACATAAATCTTTACAAAATATGAAACTCAATTGCAATATATTTTACAAAACATAAAACTCAATTACAATATATTTTACGAAACACGAAACTTAATTGCAATATGTTTTTACAAAACATGAAACTCAATTGCAATATATTTTAAAAATTGTAAAAATCAAGCATCAAATTCCAGATTAGGTTTAAGATTTTTATATTTAATAAAAAAGGTCACTAAGTGATCTTTTTTTATTAAATATAAAAAAACCACTGAGTGATGGTGGAGTTGTCAAACATTTAGAAATAAAACTAGGAAAAAAAGCTTATTTGTCAACTACATATAAATTATTCGCCACTCATATTTGTCAATTCCATACAAATTATTTGCCACTCAGGCACCTTACAATTAAACAATTTCAAACAATAAATGGTTTTACATTATTGAGTCCATGCTTGATTTGGCTACAGATCTAGGTATCAATCTATCATTTGAATCTATTAAAATAAGTAATCTTCAAATTGCTCTAGATAATGAAATAATAAATGACTCATTTGTGGATCTGTATACAGGTATCTAAAAATGGCAGTGAAGGTAAAGATCTAAAAAATTTAAGGTCTATCTAGTTTTATCATACTCTCAGGCTAATGATAAAATTTTTTTTGATATAGTTGTTTCAATGCAACCTGTAACAAGAGAAAAATGTTTTTTACAGTTAATCTAAATTTATTAATAGTTTTATATGTATTTTTTATATGTAATTTGTAACTTGTATGCAATAATTTGTTAAATTTAAAGTACATGTCCAAATAAAGAAAAAATTCCTTATTATTGTATTATTATAAGCTTTAAACTTTCTCATTTTAAATAGTAAAATTGCAGTAAAAATGTAAATAAATGCTTTTAAATAATAAAATAAATACAAGTTTTTAAAAATGTAATTTAATATTATGTTTAAAAAAAAAATTGCCTTATAATAATCACGCCAAAAATCTTGATTTAAAAAGTAAGAGAAAATCAACATAAAAAGTTTTAAACTTTTAAATACATTAATGACCTTGCTATGTTTGTGTTATAAATGAATTAATGACCTTGCTATGCTTGTGTTATGAATAAATTAATGACATTACTATGTTATAACTCTGCTTTTTATGTTTTTTTAACTCTAATTACTAATATTTGTTTGCAAAAGTTTATATAATACATTTAACTTATGTAATATGGGTTGACCCATATTACATAAGGTAACCCATATTACTTAAGTTAACCCATATTACATAAGACTTCTTGTAAAAACCGAAACAAAAATTTATTCACTTTTGTCTATTTTTAGTCTATTTAAAAGAAGTATATATAAATATATTGCTTATTATATGTTCTAGTTATAACCAGGCCCGCCGTGAGTCTTTGCGGCGCCCAGGGTCAAAATTTCCCAAGCGCCCTACTGAAAGTGAAAGCTGATCTAATGATCCATAATTCAATACATATAATAAGCCATTTGATAACAAATCAAAGAGGATAAAAGAATATAGAATTTTTTAATTTTAATTAATGAACATTTGAACAGTTTATTTCTAGATAATTGCAATGGTCTTTTGACTTGGTTATACACTCATACATAAAATGATAAAGTCGACACTAGAACATGGTAGAAACAGACCAAAGACAATCATTAAACACTATTGGATGTTAAGAGCAAAAATTTGTCTAGAATACAACAGCAATTGTTGTGTCAACTTCAGAGGAAATTGATCTTTCGAGCTTTACTCATGGCGAATTTGGAAATCACTTCACCGTAGCACAACTTTTTGGCAAGATCATGCTCAATGGAAATAACCAGAAGATTCGTGAGTCGTTCTTGGCTCATTGTAGACCTTAAAGCTGTCTTAACTAGAGCAAGCTTACTAAAAGATCTCTCGCCTTCCGCAACAGAAACAGGGATGGTGTTGAAGATGCGCAGCAAAATGCAGACTGATTCGAAGAGCGGCTGAAGACCTTTCTGGTCTCCCCGTTGAGAGAAGTTTCGTAGAAAATTGATTCAGGAACCTTCTTCTTATTAGAATCTTTCGGGAAAGCTGAAGGATTTCGAGGAAGCCCCTGTAGAAGCACAGAATATCTTTCCACTTTGGAAAGATGTGCTGCCCACAAAGCAGGATCAATGGAAGGAATGGTAGCGATGGGTTCTTCTGTTGGCAACACCTGAGAATAAATTTTAAAAAATCTTATTTTATTAGCTTAAAAGTTTATTAACATCATTTCTTTTAAAGAGGTAGAACTTACCAAAATATTCTCTTCATTCACAGCTACCATTCCGATTTTTGATAGGGGCTCTCCCGAGCTTTCAGAAATGTCAGTGACATCGTTTTCAGTTCCAGCCTATAAAAATAAGTTAAAAATTTATATAACATTGAATTAATCAAATGGGAAAATATCCTTTCACGGGGAAAACTATTTACTACTTGAATCGATTGACTTGGCAGGAAAGAGTTTGAAGCAGTAGGACTTTCATCTTCTCCTTTTTTTGTAACTGTAATACCACAGTCTTGAAGAGTGCGTTTGTTCTTTTCCTCATTCGCAGTTCTTTGAGCAGCATTCTTTCTTACTTGACAACCAGAATCTTTCTTTTTAAAACCAGACATTTTTTAATTCTTTTTGAAACAGCATCCGCTCATAAGCAAAGAACTGTTTGAATTTCTTCTTGATTGGGTCTATCAGATTATCACATCGATATCACGTGTTTCAAAATTGTTTCAAATTTGAGAGATTTTAAAAATTAGAGAAATAAATTTAATAAAATTGTTTTAATATTTTATATCAATATCAAACTACTTGGATTTAATCTAATCTCTTTTTTTAATAAAGTAAAAAATCTCCGTTTTTAATTGAATGAAAATCTCCGTGCACTAAAGTTATTTTAAACATTTAATTCAGCGGGTTGTTAAATTAATCATTAGTATTCACTTTATTTGCGAGTTTCCGCTATATAAAAAGAATCGCTTTATTTAAAACTAATGTTTTGAAAGTAATGCTAATTTCTTAGTTTTAAAGCATTTATTACTTTTTTTATTTAAAAAGTCCAATTATGAAGCACTTCATTAAAAAGTTGAAAATTTAAACTAAAAAAAATTGACCGGCCAAAAAAAGCAATTGACAGTCTATTATATGCTTTAGCTGGTCAAATTGACCGGCTGCTTTTGATTTCTTATTTTCCTTGCTGCTTCCCAGTACTTCATCTTTTTTTTAAATAAACATGAAAAAAAAAATTATTTATATTCGGCTTCGTGCGCCCCAGTCGACCTGGCGCCCGGGACAAAACAACCCAGTAGACCCCCCTCACGGCGGCCCTGGTTATAACTCTTCTCTTGTAAGTACCTGCAATAAAGGGTAATAATGGGAGAACCAATTAGGAAATAAATTATTTTATACAATTTTAAATATATATTTGTATAAAATAAATTTATCATATATATCTACACACAAATATATATTTATATATATATATTTGTGTGTAGATATATATATATATACATATATGTATACATATACATATATATATATATATATATATATATATATATATATATATATATATATATATATATATATATATATATATATATATATAGATATATATATACATATATATATATATATATATATATATATATATATATATGTATATACATATACATATATATATATATATATATGTATATGTGTGTGTGTGTATATATATGTGTATATATATGTATATATATATATATATATATATACTATAGCATATGTAGATAACAAATTGTTACTTGTTTTGCCTATCTTTATAGCATACAGCGTTTTCATATATATATATATATATATATATATATATATATATATATATATATATATATATATATATATATATATATATATACACATACATATATATATTTTCAGTCAATGTATGCACATATAAATCAGCATCTGCTTACTCACTTTGCTTATCTTCACAGGTTTTTATTTTTTTTTCCTTCTTTTTTTTTGAGTGCTGCTACATCAACTTTCAGTTGATGTAGCAGCACTCCTATGTGACAGCAGACTATAAGATTGTTGGTGTAAGTACTAAAGCCCCCTGGCAGCAGGCTATTTTAGTTTGACGTCAAACATATTATCTAAACATGTATTTATACTTTTTTTCTAACACTATAACTTTCACAAACACTATGTCTTCTGTTTTTAAATTTTTTTATTTTCTTTTAGTTTCCAAAACATGTGGCGACCTTTGCTCACAATAGTATAGTGGAAGCAGCTGATTTTTGTAAAAAAGATTCAAATTTCTTAATAACAATCTCTAAAGATGGAACATATGCGGTTAGTTTTAAATGATTTAAGGCAATTTTAAATCTAAAAACATTGAGCAATATACATCAAGATATATTATGATGTGCATTTTCTAAATCAAATCATTTCTTGTGTAAATTAAAATAAAACATAAGTTTAAAAACTAATACAAATTTGTATATTTACTATGCAATCTAATCAATAATTTAGAGTAGAGCCAGAATTAAATGCTTTTTCAAAGTCAATATAAAATGTTTTTTGTTTATGATCACTCATTTAAGGTTGTCAGCATCTGAGTGTGAATCTAGCTTTCAAAAACCATATTGATGAGCAGAAGTAAACATAAAACAAGAGCATTTAGTAGACATTTTGACATTTAGATGACATAACAGAACTTTGAGGAAACAATAAATTATTTTTAAAAATTTTTCATGTTAAAAATTGTTCAAAAGATATTTTTGCTCTAAAAGATATGCATTTTCTAAAAGACACCTGTTACACAACACTCATCTTTTTTTTCTAAGAAGTTTTACAAAATGCATATCTATTAGAGAGTTGATGTGTTTTACACAACATGAGTTACACCATGGCTAAAGTTATTTCTCTTCTATACTCATAAAGGATTTGTGGTCCAGACAACTCTTCTGTCATAGTCTTATAAAAATGTTCTTGCATTGTTTAATGACTTGTCATTCAACAAAGTCTTTCTCTTTTACTGTACCTGTCCCTTCATGCTCTAAAAACTCATTATATAATGTTCACTCACATCAATGCCCTGGAACTTTCTCCCATCTTCATATTTTCCTGACTCATACAGCTTACAACTTTTAAGTCTTCTGTCAACCGTTTTCTAGTTCTTTAACACTATTCTTTGTTTTCTAGTAACTCTCAACTTAATAGTGGTTGCTTTCTGCCCTGCTGGGAGTGAATTAAAAATAAAGTTAGTGTTAATACTAGCAAGAGATTAGATTAAAACATCTTTATTTAAAATACTTGTAATAAAATTTATTATCTAAAGTAGTTGTTTGTTGTCAAAAACAATTAAAATTATCTTCTAAAGTAGTTAAGCGAGACAAATAGTTTAAGCTAATACTTAAAGAATTCAATGTGTAGTTCTCTTACTTTGAAAACGATGTGTAAAAACAATGCAGTCAACATAATCACAACACTGTTAAGAGAAATTATACTATTTTATTGAAAAAACAAAACTTCACAATATGCATATATGATATATGAATACTGTGTAGTACACAGTTTAATAATATGTTTTAATTTACAATCTTCCATTTCTAATTTAGATATGGAATTTATTGGAAAAGTGTCAAGTTATCCAATCATCAGTTATTTGTGGTAAGATTATATAAAATTTTTAGTTACTAATTCAAATAAAAAAATTGATTAATAATTAAAATAAAAAATTTAGTTACATACTGAGATATATGCGAAAGATACAAGTTTTTATCGCAGTTGCTAGAATTTTTTTTTTTTTTAGTCAAATTTTGGTATTAAAACAAACAAGAAAAATAAACAATTAAATAAGGCAATTACAAAATAAACAATTAAATAATAAATAAACAATTAAATAATAAATACACAACTAATTAAATAAACAATTAAATATTAAATAAACAATTAAATAGTTAAATGTAATTATCTTTTTGTTTAAAAAATAAAAGTTACATTAAAAATTCTGTAATAAAAAAGTTTTTATTATTATGCACTCATTACCTTATAATTGCAAATTTATTCAACCTTTTTTTATTTCTACCTTATAATTGTGAATCTATTGCAATTTTTTTCTTCTAGTAGTTAGTCATCATTTACATTGTAACCATAGGTTACTATCAAGGCTATCTTTATAACAGGTCTTGCAATTGTGCAATTAAACGGAAGGACTGTAAGCTGATTTTTTAAAGGAAATTTGAAAGCGGGTTGCCTGAGATATTAAAAAAATACATATCTGAAATGCACTATGCTTTGAAAATGTTGTGTTACTTCATGCTTGTCTAACTATGACAATCAGAATAAAAAATACAAATCCATTTATCGTTTGCCAAAAGATAAAGATGAACGGTTGCGATGGATAACTGTAATTCCAAGAGATAATATCTTTGACTCACTGTGGTATGCTCTAAACATTAGCCTGAGAACGTTGATTTGATAATGATTACTGGTAAGAAACGACCAAATGTACCTTCAACAATATTTCATAACATTAGTTTTAGTCAAATTCCAACAGTCTCAGCAAAACCATGTTCTAAGTTACAAGTGTAATGATGACATTGTTTTTCAATCAAATGATTTTATTCAAGGAACTGGAATACCATGGTGAGGAACATTCTAATTACCTAATAATAATTTTATAATAATATATTGGATGCAGACATGATAATATATTCTAGTTTTTATGATAATGTAATCTACTTTATGACATGAAAAACATTGTTTTTCATGTCATTAAGTAGAGTGACATAAAGCCTTTATTCATAAAAATATATATATCAAAATAATAATGATACTACTGTAATAGCAATAATTGTTGTTACAATATTACTATTATTATATTTATATGAATTAAAGACTTTCATTTTACTTTATGTTATAACAACATGACTTATTTTATATTCGTAATACTCTTATAGATTTCTTCAAATTAATTCAATTTTTAATAAAGCCACTGTCATGTTTCATGGTGGAAAAGTCTATGGTCATGCTCAGAATAACCCAAAAAAGTTTGCCAGAACACTCCTTGCTGTAATGGTTAAATGCTTATTTGCAGGAGCTACAGTTATTGTCAGTATAGTACCGATGTCTAATTTTTGATTCTGATTTCCAATACAGTGTTGTTGCTAATGTAATTGAATCTATTAAACAATCCAGTGGAAAAGTTGTTTCTGTAATTTGTGATAACAATCAAGTAAATAGACATTTTTTTACTCTTTTTGATACCATTCTGAATAAACCTTGGAGAAATAAAACAAATATATTTTTGTTACATAATTATATCCACTTATGCATTATGCGTTGCTCTAATACAAAGTGAGGAAATAGGCTTATAAATAAAGAAGCATTCAACATATTGAGCTGATTTTTTCACAAGGCATCGAATTTTTGTTTACATTTCTATATTTTAAAGAAAAATATCTGGTTTTTATAAAAAAACAGTTTACTGTATTTTTTTTGGTTCATCCGGACTAATTCCTGACTAATCCAAAAAATTACATTATTCCAAATATTTTTATTCAAAAAGCAATAAACGCCGATATTTTATAGAATTTTACAAATTATATCATTAACGCAATTTAATAATAAACAATATCATTAAAAATAAACTTATTAAAATTATAAACAAATCTGCTATCATCTGATTTTTTGTTCTATAGTTACTTTTAAAGTTTCTCAACATTCTAATAGATGTTTTTAATAACTTGTGGCTATAAAAATAGTCGTTTTTTTAAAAATTTGACACAGAACAGCTTATCAGTATAACATTTTAGTTCATGATATAGATCTTTCGAGATTAGTTAATTACTAGTTAAAATATTAAATTATTTCTTAAATATTTTTTAAAAACAAAAAACATCAAAACTTTGAATTGTTATTATAAACTATATTGAGATTTCTTTACCAAAAAAAAAATTAATAATTATATATTATAGTCTAACAAAAATAGTCTTAACTATTAACAATAACATTCAAAAAAAACACGCAATAGAAGTACATATCAAATGTCACAAACAAATAATTAACTGTATCTCTAGTGTTTTCTGCCAAGAAAGTTAAACGTGCATGACTAACTTGTGCAGTTTCGCTTTCTTTGTTTCTGGCTTTAATAGTACTGTCAGAGAAAGAACCTGATTGGTGGATACTTAAAAAACCTAATAAAAGAAGCACCATGAAGTATATGTACAGATTGCGACATAGGTATGGTTTTTTAAATGTGTTATTAGTAATGAATCCAAATAGATATTCAGATTTCTCATTTAAAATTTATATATCTGGTCTTGTAAAAATAATTTGTGGGTGTGCGTGCGTGTGTGTGTCTATATATCATTGATATAAAAGGGAAATGTACTAAGTCTATTGGTGTCAGTATAGAGTCATTTATACCAATATTTAGTATTTTAATTTCTCTATCGTTTGATATACCACACATATTTAATAAATCAATTATTAATGAGTTATTAAGATTTTTTATTTCAGCTATTACACAAAAACTTATTATTTTAACTATTATGCAAAAACTTATTTGTTCATTATCTCAAAATGATGATGTTTTTGGACTTGCATTTCATTGATATATAAATCTATGCACACCTGCTTATACTGTATCCATAAGTATGAAGTAGTAAATCACCTTCTTTTAGTTTATGCTCACTCTGCTTGATATATCGATTACCCTGTTCAATCAGACTTTTTTATTAATTGCTGTTCCTCCTCATATGTCCTAATCTATATTTTTTTAGATCTTTTTTTAATCTTTTATATATTAGTTGTTATTATTAAAAAAGTTAAGAATTGAATTTATTTAGCATTATATGTATTTTATACATATATATATATATATATAATATATATATATATATATATATATATATATATATATATATATATGTATATTGATGTTTAATGTTGTATTACCATAATAATACAAAACTCTATTTCGTTTAAGAGTACTTAATAATAAAGGAAGTAAACAACTTTCTTAATAGAGCGATATATATATATATTTTTTTATTTACATAGAGAAAAAACAACTTTTTATGGAACTATAAGTTTCATGCCTATCACCCATGTACTATATAAAAAAAATTAAAAAAAAAAGTTAATAAAAATATAAATTTTTTCTGTGTAATCTGGTTTATTGGATGAAACAGCAGCTTGTTGTACAATATTCTTACTTAGACACTGGTTTCTAATTTTTCTTTGATGTTTTCTTGTTTTGTCTCCATAGAGACGTCAGATGTCGCTCCATTGTATTTTGTAACTTTATTAACGTTTTTTTGTTGGTTTTTGATATAGTACATGCCTGATGATTGCCGTATAGATGTGAAACTTATAGTTCCATGAAAAGTCGTTTTTTCTCTACATAAATAAACATATATATATATATATATATATATATATATATATATATATATATATATATATATATATATATATATATATATATATAAATATATATATATATATATATATATATATATATATATATATATATATATATATATATATATATATATATATATATATATATATACAACCCTCGGAATTAGGGTCGGCATTTGGCAATGCCGACTGAAAGTATTTGAGATCGGCAAAAGTTTGCCGACCTCGTTTTAATGTTTTATGGTTAGACCTTTGTATCAAATAATTTTTGCTGACCTAATGCCGACCTCAAAAAAATTGAGGTCAGCAAATTATTGCCGACCTCATTTTTCCTAATTCCGAGGGTTGTATATATATATATATATATATATATATATATATATATATATATATATATATATATATATATATATATATATTTATATATATATATATATATATATATATATATATTTATAAATATATAAATATATATATGCATATATTATGATTTAATATTTATATCTTATTTAAAAATAATAATAACAACATAATATATAAAATATATTATACTCACAAGAGATATTTACTTTGTTAATTTTTGATGTTTTATATTTAGTCAGAAAAAACCTTTTTTCCTTTTCCACAAATTTTTATTAAATAAAAACCCAGACTTTAAAAAATGTTAAAACTCCCCGTGTAACCACTATAAAATGATAAAAATGTGGACTGCAAAAATATAGTACATGCAAATACATTTTTACTTGTGAAAATCTTCCTTGAAAATGCCTTGTGAAAACATGCCTTGGAGGAAAACCATCAAACAAAAGCTGAGGTTAATATTATTAAATTAACCATTTTAAAACCACGCTAAACTTAGAAGTTATATCTTAAAGACTAGGAACAGTTGTACCGCTCCACATCCAGTTTTTAATAAAACCCAAATCAATGAATTGATTTTGTACCTTGTTACTACAGAGGTAGTAAGAATATTATTTGATTTCTAAAAAGTCTATTTATCACAGAAAATTTATTATAAATAAAAAAATTTATGATAAATAAAAAAACTGGCTACCTCTGTAGTAATATGGTCTAATCGATCAATCTTTACAGACACCCAAAAACAATGATCCAAACATTTTTTTTTCTTTTCTTGGTTTTTAATTTACAGAATGAATCATTTATTTGATAATATGCAAAAAAATTGAGCAAATATGGAAATTATCGTATGTGAGGGTTTAGTGAAAACCCGGGTTTTTTTACCCCTGAAAATCCCGCACTTAAATATGCAAATTTAAAAAAATTTGAAACAAATATTTTTTTATTAGTGTTATGAAATATACGTATCAATTGGCTTACCAAAAAGACTAATGAGATTAAATTTCAATTTGGTGAAGCTGATGAGTTAGTTGCTGATGGGAAAGATCTTGAGAAATGTTAGAATTAAATTGGCTTATTACATTATCTCATCTAAATGAGTTAGCCATATCTCCAAAACCTGTAGAAAGGCAAAATGTGAGACTAGTAATGTGTATTTTTTATGAAGAAATCCCGACAGCTTAAAAACAAACCCAGTTATAAATAGGAGCAAGTTAAAGGTGCTTTTCTGCAAATTTTTATTGATCCGTGAAAAATTTTAAATGTACAAAGAATGTCTGATGACATAAGATTGCAAGATCTTTTGCAAGCTGTCATTCAAGTACTAAAGATAATTGTTTACAACATTTATCAAAAATAGTTGGAATGCATAAAATGCATAAATATTAGGGCAATAAATGGCAAAAACAGAATAAAAACTTTAACTTTGGTAACAGCAGCAGTCTTCTCCGTTTGAAATTTAATGCCAGCGCCCGAAAAAGTGCTGGCAGGATGGTCATTTTTAAGTTAGCCTGCGCGATTTAAAAAATTCTTTTTTTTTTTCTGCTATTTAAATTGAAATAAAAATAGAAAAAAAAGCGCTTTGAATAAATGCAATATAAAATAATTTAAAAAAAGCCAAATAAATGTTGAACAAATGAACAAAAAAGTTTTTTGTTGCGATTTAAAATAAAATCCTTTTATTTTTTTAGCAAGCATTTTTTTATGCGCCAAAGTTTTTGCGGACGTGTGGGTGACACAAAAAGACTTGAGCGCAAAAGTTCTGGCTAAACAGAGAATACTGCAGCAGATGCAACATCTCACACATTAAGGTGGTTTAATAGACTTAACTAGCTTATTACTTAAAACTAGTCAAAATCATCAGTTCATTGGTTCATGCTTGGTGATTTTTCAAATGATGCTTTAAAGAAGGCCTTTGATAAATTAAAACAAGGTGCTGTTAATGCCAACTTTATTTCTGCTCAGCAAGCTGTTGAGAAAATTCATATTAACCATGCTTTTAAAACTAAAATTTGATGCAGACTTTTATGACTGCTCAGAGCATCATTCTTATGGATGTCTTCGACAGTTAACTGAAGAGGAGAGTGAGATTTTTGACATAATGAATGATTTAGAAGAGTCTATGAAACAAGACAGCAAAATGGTGTGTGTTTATATTGCTGGATACATTGTTCACAAAACCAAAATATATAATGTTGATATTTTATTTGTTATGAAATGTATGGCAGTTACTTGAAAGAACTAAATAAGGGAAGTTTAAAACTTTCTGGTGATACTCTGTGTCAGTGGGTGTTTTTCCGCTACATTTTATTTATAAAAAGATTTTTCTGTTATGTTTTGTCAAAAATCAGTATCTGAAAATTTCAGTTTGATTAATCAAATCTATTTTTATCATGCTCTTCCAAAAAAAATTTGTAGTAAAATCTTATATAATATATTTTTAAATAACTATACAAAACCGGTTACTCTGCATTCTAAAAAAGAACCTTCACAAAGAGTATTGAAGCTGCAATTAGAATAAAGAAAAAAGTTTCATAAATTAGTATGGTATATTTATTTTGCGTTTTTTTTCCCCGCAGAAAAAATAGTATTTTTAATCAGCCTCCAATCGTTCCCTTCGGTTGTGCAATTGCAAGGCCTGTTTTTAATATAGCATTGGTTACAATGTAACCTAAAATTTACATAGTAACCTTTTATTATTATTTCATCATCATTATAATTTTTATTATTATTATTATTACTGTTATTATATTATGGTATCATAATCTTCTGTCTATTGTGATCATTAATCTAGCAATGTACTGGTTTTTATTTACTATTTTGATAGTATCTGTCTATATAAAGTATACTATCATTTTCTTAACAACTATCTTGCATTTTTATGGTTTCTTGCTTATTGATCTTATTTACAATAAAAGTGGTTAACTTAAATTTGAATGTGTTGTGCAGTTTTTTTATATGAATTATAAATCATTTTAAGAAATCAATTAATATTAAGTTTTTAATTGTGTTATTTTTTTCAAATATTTAGTTACTGGGTTGAACTCATTAGCTATGCATCCATTTGAGGAGTTTTTTTCTGTTGGTTCAGTTGATGGAACAGTAAGCATTTATTAAGGTCTACCAAACAGTTCAGTAATAACAGTGAGGTTAGTTAATGAAATGAGAATGCTATATTCAAAGACAAAAATTGCATTCTCATTTGCAACTCTGGATGGTTTGGTGGGCCATTTTATCTCTCTCTCTCTCTCTCTCTCTCTCTCTCTCTTTATATATATATATATATATATATATATATATATGTATATATATATATATATATATATATATATATATATATATATATATATATGTACACATACATATATACACATACATATATACACATACATATATATGTATATATATATATGCATATGTATATATATATATATATATATATATATATATATATATATATATATATATATATATATATATATATATATATATATACATACATATATATGTATATATATGCATATGTATATATATATTCCATTTTTAACTTACATTACAGGTACAATAACTTTATCAAATATTTGCCTATTTAAACTGTAAATTAAACTTTTAGCTAGTTTGTATGAAAGCTGTCTAAAGAATAAAATTAGCTAAAAAGTTTGAGTCTGACCAAAAGAGAGTGAACATATTACTAAAAATGCCACTTTTGTTACACAGAAAACAAGATAAAAAATTGCTTTAACTCTTAGGTCAGATTTCTGCAAATCAGTAAAGTGGCTTGTGTTAGAAACTTACAAAAGATGTTAATAATTCTATGCAAATTAAAAGGTGACCGGCTTTTGATACTATATATTTAACTTATGTTACCAAGCAATTATTATCATGGATTTTTTTCATCTATTATTAAGAGTTAGAGTTACATAACAAAAGAAAAATATTTGAATGAATTGAAATAAAAATGAACTCATTCAATAAAAATAATTAACATAGTAAATTATAAAAGACTGATGGCGCTCTTCCTGGGTGATTTTTCATAACATTTATGAAAGTTATCAAATCAAAAACAATTTTTCAGCAAGACCAAGAGCAACTTTGAAAAATTATTCAAGTTTTACACTTTATTAATACTTATTTGAGTCATTTAGAAAATTTAGTAAGAAAAGTATTAATATAATTGCAAAAGCAAAAACTTTAAGTAACAAGATTGATTTACAGAGAAACAAGATAATTTCCACTATTGTTTAAAAAAAAGTGCTCTTATTACTACCAAATGTCCATAAAAATACTAACAAATATGAATATTTATTCACATAATAGAAAATGCCGTTATAATTTTGAATTGAAACTATTATGCCCACAACGCATGAGCATATAGAATTCCTTTGTATTTGAATTATGTAACATTGAGGAAGTTTTAAATTTTAAAATTTGCAATTAGTAATAAGAAAATTTTGATTTGTCGAACATTTTACTTACACTTCTTTTGTTATTGCGTATTACCTTATTCTCATTAGGTTGAATTTTTAAAATCCTGCAAAGTATTTACATCTAAATCTTTTAAATTATTTTTGACGTAAAAACTGCTATCACAGTTTAGGAGGGAGAGGGGTTCAGGTATATGGGATTGTTTGTGACAGGAGGGAATGGGTTTAGAATTGACAAATATAGGGTGACATGATTTATGGATAACCCCCCTTGATTACATTTACAAACAATTTGTTTTATTAAAACAAAATTGAAAAAAGATTCTAACTGATTTTTTTTCTATTAAGAGAATAGAAAATAAATATATATATTTTTAAAATGTCTAAATAAAAATATTTATATAATTCTTATTTTTATTTATTTATCTATATTTATATGTCAACCAAAATAAGAATACATAAATAAAAAAACAATAATATTAACAATTTCAATTACCATTTTAAAAAATATAAATTTTTTTTTTCTAAATTCTCCTGATATAAAAAGTTTCAGTTAGAACCTTGTCAAACCAACGCAATGAAATAAGAATTACTTAATGTCATAATTCATTTTGTTAAAGAAAAAGCGCCAGAACTTTAGCAAATGCTTATAGTTTTAACCTATGTTGCACAAGTTTACAATAAAAATGTGCTTTAACTAAGCAACGTTATTTAAAACTTTAAATGTGAAAACGTAACATTTATTATTCTTTCGCATATATTATTAAAAACTTAAGCTTTTAAACTAAATTTTAGAAAAAACAACACTTTATTGTGTTTTTGTTAACTTACGTTACATAAAAACTGCAAAAGTTTTTTCGGTTTTTTCTTAAAATGTATACATTTTATAAAGTATAAAATATGACCAACAACAATTTGAACCTGTTAGCTCCATTTTCATGCTAAATTAATTCCGATTATGCAAATACATTTATAGTTAAAACAACGTTTTATAATGATACTTTTTTTTATCATGTAGCAATGAGAAAAACTGTAACTTTTGGAAGCATAAAAATGACTTAAATAAATTAATATTAGTGCTAAAGGTATTTTTAAATAAACTTTCATTTTTCTATATCAATCTTTATTTTCTAAAAGTTAATGAAAAGAGAATAAAAATTTACTGCTTTTTCATTTTCCGCCGTGGAATTGTCCATATATATATATATATATATATATATATATATATATATATATATATATATATATATATATATGTATATATATATATATATATATATACAGGGGCTATTTTAGACTGTTTTCGATAGTGTTAACTGTATTTGGGCGCCAATTTAGGTGCTGCCCAAATTAAAATTTGAGGATGTTTTTTGTTTTGTTTTTACGTTTTTTTTACGTTTTTTTTACGTTTTTACGGCAAAGATTATTTTTTTGGGAAAAAAATGCTGATTTTCCACTAAAGTTTGCCGGAATGAGGGGGTACTGCTGCCCAAATTTTTTTCCTAGAATAGGCCCTGATATATATGTGTATATATATATATATATATATATATATATATATATATATATGTATATATACATATATACATATATATATATATATGTATATATATATATATACATATATTTATACACATATATATATATATATATATATATATATATATATATATATATATATATATATATATATATATATATATATACGTCAATATATTGGCATATATTGATGTATCTCTCTGCACTTTTATTTGGTAGGTATCATTTGCTCATCTGCAGATTGGTCTCATTCTTGTTCAACTTTGATATAATTATTACAAACAGCATCTTAAATTTAAACCTTTACATATGAAGCAAACACCTGCTATTTTTATTATTTTGGAAAAAAAAAAATTGTGTGTTTGATTTAAAACATTTTTTCTATAGTCCTAAAGATAAAAAATTTGAATATGGTAGATAACTCAGACAGGTAACCAGGAAACCTAAAACAATTCGATTATAGTCAAATAAAGAAAACATTTTTGGTAATTTTCCGTACCTGACTATGTTGCATACTTGCAACATATAAACTAGGTCTATTTAACAATATCTTTTATAGGAGATTTAGCAATGTCTTATCTTCGTTTTAGATTACAATAACACATATATAATGAACCTTTAATTTTATTTTAATGGCATTATTTTATAATGACACTAATCTGAAATTTAATGCGTTTAAACATCAGTTTGGGTTTTTCTATATAATAAAAAAAACATTACAGTGAGTAATTAAAACTTTCCAAATACAATACTTCTTTTATAAGCTGCGATTATGCAAAAAAAAAAAACTTTTGTGCTTGAGTTGCTTCCAAATTGTAAGGAAAGGTCTAAATTACATGTTTCAAAACTGCTTATATTGGAGAAAAGGTTTATAACCAAAATATTTATCAACAAATCTTTTGTAGCAGATATGAAATAAAATGAAAAAAGGGTTAAAGAATAGAGTATAATTGTATATTTTAACATAGTATATATAACATATATACAGTCGTGTGACAATTTATTATGGTCACCTATGAATTTTGATCATTTTGATGTTTAATCTCATTTTTTTCATATGAAGAGTAAAAATTCATTATTGAAAATTAATCTTTTGTTTAAAATAAAGTTTTAACTCATAAAATCAGTGCTTTTTTTTTTTCTACTGGCAACACTGTCACTTTTGACAGCCATTTTGTATGATGTCATCTTAATTATAATCTTTTCACTGTACACTTGTTAAGTTTTATTACCAGAGTTTTGAATTCGTTTATTAGGTTATCTACAAAATATCTATTTAAATCAGTAAAAATATTGTTTCTTAAATATTTCTTTTTATTTTAAAGTAAAAATAATTGTATTTGATTTGATATTTTTAAAGTTATGAGTACCAAAGTAAATTCTTAACTGTAGTACTGAAATGTGAAATTTCCCCATAACTAAAATCTTATTTTAGTTATGGGGAAAAAAAAGGACTTGTCACCACAAAAAGTTGCGGAAATCAGGGCACTTTTAATAAATACTAATCTTTCTCAACAAGAAATTGCCAGAAAATGTGGTATTTCGCGGGTTTCTGTACAAAATATACACAAAAAAATTGCTAATATGGAAAACTTGATGCCAAAGAGGGTTGGTAAATGTGGAAAGAAGAAAATCCTAACACCACATGGGAAAATAGTACTTACCAAGGTTGTTCTAGTAAATAGACAGGTCAACAATGAAATAACTAATAAGCTGGACCAATCTGGAGTCAAAATTTCAAAGAGAACGGTTCAACATCGCCTACACAATTTTGGTTACATTTCACGACATCCAGCTAAAAAGCCTAAACTGACACTAAAATGATGCAAAAAAGGCTGCAGTGGACAAAAGAGTATAGGAATTTAACAGAAGATGATTGGAAATTGGTAAAATTAATTTAGATGTGTTTAAAATATCCACTTTTTTACACCCAACTTTAAATATTCACTTCACAATTCTTGTATAATATTTTAATGTATGCTTTAGCGATGAGAGTACTTTCCAAGTTTTAACAAAAAAGGCTCAATATGTAAAAAGAAAAAAAGGGGAAAAATACTTATTGGACTGCATCATTCAAACTGTTAAACACCCCACCTCTGTGATGATCTGGTCAGTGATATGTGGAAGGGGAATGAAAAGGCTCTATATTGTAGGGGGAATAATGAATCAGTTACAATATAAAAAAGTTCTGGAACAAAGATTGTTACCACAATTGCCTGTATGGTTTAGTCCAGGTGAAAAAAAAAACCTTTATGCAGGACGGGGCACCATGTCACACGGCTAAATCAGTTAAAAAATATGTATCAGAACAAAATATTCCATTACTTGATTGGCCAGGAAACTCTCCTGACCTAAATCCTATACAAAATGTTTGAGTGCTCCTTAGGAAGTAAATATCTAAAGAAAATATTACAAATAAAGTGTATTTAATAGAAAGAATTATTCACCACTGGAACCATAATAAAGAATTAAAGGAAATGGTTGAAAAAGGCATCAAAAATATACCAACAAGACTTTTTGCAATTATAGAGACAAAAGGAGGAATCACTAAATATTGATCTTGAATATATTTGTAGTAACATGAATAATAAAATTTATTAAAAATTTGTTAAATGTTTTTTATTTGTCAAAAAAATACCCATTTCTTAAACAAAAATTACTTTTGAGTACATAAATCACAAAAAAATATTAAAATATTAGACTTTGAAACTTGAGAATGTGAAAAAATGTGGGTGGCCATAATAAATTGTCACACGACTGTACATAAGATAGTAAATTAACATATTAAAACTATAGAAATATATGTTTATTTCACAAATCTCTATGTTGAACTATGTTTTAATATAAGTTTTGCCCAATATATCTTTATTTGTGATAAAGTAAACAATCAATCAGCGTTATTAATTAATTAGCCATATTTATTAACTTTACAAGTAAGTTTCACAAAAAAGATTTTCTCATTGAAAGGTCTGTTTTAAAAATATATTTCAAAATGGGAGAGTTTATTTATTCTTCCTATTATCACTTCCTTAACTTAATTTGACACAGGCATTTTTTTAAATTTCTAAATATTTTTAAAATCTTTTTTTTTTAAAGTTGTAAATTTTTTTTAATTTCTCATTTTGGAATTGAGAATAAATTAAGATTTAAATTTTTCAGATTTTTATTTTCAATATTTAATACTCTATATAAAGAGCTTATTTTCACAATGAGGTATTAAAATCTTTTCAAAATGAGGTATGAGCAATTGTGATTTTATGTGCCGCTTTAAATATTATTTACTAAAAAAATTAGCCCACGAAGTGTACTTTTTAATATTTTTTAGTTTAGTAACTTTTTAAAGTTGTTTTTTTGCATAATTGTTTTTTTATCATTAGTTATGTGTTATTTTTTAAGTTACATAAAGTTTCTTTACTCAAGTTGACATATAAAAACAAAATTACTCATACGCCATTTTGAAAAGTTTTTCATATATATAACAATATTATAATATACAATACTCATTACTTTACTTTACCAATTTTTACGGTCTAGTTTTAAAGCCCTATTCCTTATTTATTTTATGACCATAACTAATTAATTTGGTAAACTATCTAGTTAATACTAAGCGGGTTTATAGGACTTTATTATGGATCTATTATTTGGTGGGGGAAATTTTTTATAGTGGTAACATAATGTTAAAGTGTGCTTAATAAGCACTACTTATGGCAAAATAATGTCTAAATGGAGAAGTCTAAAGTAGCTTGTTTCATGATTGTTATTGTTTTTTTGTTTACCTAAAAATATAATTCAATATTTTTCTATTATTGAAATTTATACTTGTGGTGGATAGACTACACCACACCAAGTAATAATAGTGGAAAACACTCAAACTAGTATGGTTATAAAAGTTATTATTAGCTCCAACTGATATTAATAAAAAATAGTTAATCAGTTAATTGGGCTCAAAAAAGAATACAAAATACATGAGACAACTATTTTGAAAAAGCATTTGAAAGATAAAATAGTGACAAACAATAAAACAAAGTCTAATAAAAAAATGCGGATTAAATTGTTTATTAAATTTCATTTACTCAATTATTTAAGAAATTCTTTTGTTAAAAAAGTGACTAAGTTCATTTAATTGTTTCAAAAAGTTCATTTTTGTTTACCCTGTTACAAATTTAATTAGAATATTTTTATAATCTTAATTATAATAACATTATTTATAATTTTTATAATATTAATGTTTTTTAACGTTAAAGCAGTATAAATAATAATAATATTTAAAGTATTAACAAAAAAATTTTTTTCAGGAATAAAGTTAAAAAAAAAAGAGTATAGGACTCTAAAGAAATAATAGAACAAAATAAAATATAATAAAATTTGTAACTCTTTACTTATAATCCTTTTTATTTTTTTAATTTTTTCTAAATTCTGAGAAAAGAAACTTCTTTAAACTTATTTAGTTGCATGTATTTGATGCTTCAAATTCAAAAGTCCTTCACAAGCTTGATTTTGAAGCACTGATGTCAAAAGGTTTTTTATTGTTTTATAGTTTTTGTATTGGTTGTTTATCTGATCCATACAAGTGTTGAAACACTTTTTAATTTAAAAAAGTACTCATAGCAATTTTGTTTTAAAAGAAATTTTCATTCAAATATTCAAAAATAACTAGATAAAAAATGAGACAAAAAGTCATGAGTTTGTTGCATGTGTTATTCTTTTTAGAAATTAACTCAATGCCTCGAGGAGGATATTCCATTCTTTCTCTCAAGTATTTGTACAAACGAGCAACACTAAGCATTGAAAATCATGTTCAGTAAGACATATCTTTTTGAAGTATATATATATATATATATATATATATATATATATATATATATATATATATATATATATATATATATATATATATGTATATATATATAGATAGATAGATAGATAGATAGATAGATATATATGTATATATATGTATATGTATATATATATATATATATATATATATATCAGTAAATTCCTGTTGATTCAAACCTACTAGGGACCAAGGAAAATGATATGACTAAATGAGTGCTCTACTCAAGCAAAGTAAAACAATTATTATTGCTTTCAAGGGACTATAGTTATACTATAGAAAACAGTTTGAAATAACATAAGTTCAAGTTAACAGGTGTTCCACCTACCAGAAATTAACTGTATATATCTATCTATCTATCTATATATATATATATATATATATATATATATATATATATATATATATATATATATATATATATATATATATATATATATATATATATATATATATATATATATATATATATATATATATACTATATATATATATCTATATATATATATATATATATATATATATATATATATATATATATATATATATATATATATATATGTATATATACATATATATATATATATATAGATAGATAGATAGATAGATAGATAGATAAGCATACTAATTAATCTTCATCAGCTCAATTGGTTGCTTTTTGCACTATTGGCATCAATATCAACATCAGTCTTTTTTTGTTTGTTGGTTTACTGATTTTCTAACCAATTGCTTTTTTTAAAAAGAATTTTATCCTGCATTAAGAATATAGTTATATGTTAAATAAACCAGAGATTTATTTAACATATAAATAGACTCTCTCTACATGTAATATAGGTATACACTTATTCATTTATTCAAGAAAATTATACAATTTAATATATATTTTTACAACAAATTCACTTCCAAAAAATCTACAATCAATATTATAATAGTTGGTAGTTAACAGAAAGCAAGAAAGTTAAATAACAAGAAAATGGTTGAGAGAAGACTTTAGAAACTGCAAACTGCATTAGTGAGGAAAACATGAAGACAGAAATTCTAAAGAATTGTGTTTGAGTTTCAAAACTAGGTTAATAAAAGTTTTTGAGCATGGTAAAACAGTTATAGTAAAAGGATGCAACTTTGCTGAATGAATAGTCATATAAGATTAAGTAAAGGTAAAACAAGAGTTTTGGGTTCAGTTTTTGGAGTTGAACATGAGATGTGGTACATTGCTTGAGCAGTGACCATGGCAGTTGTTGTAGAAAATAGAAAAGCAAAGCAATCATATGAAAATGGAACAAAAACCACAATCTTTAGAGCTAGTGCAGGTCCAACTACATTTACAATGTGTTTTTGGGTTATTATAAAAGAGAATGAGCATAATTAAAAGAAGCAGCCCAAATATGACAACAGTATTCTATATAAAGATGAATAAAAAATTTATAGAGCTATAGAATGGAATTAGGAGTAAGAAAGCAGGAGCACCATGCTGTCTTAGAAAAGAGATCATATTCAAGACCAGCTGCTTTTTCCAAGCAAATAAAATCTGGTAACTTTTTTGACCAAAGTATATGGTTGTCTCATCTAGCAAATAAAGTCACTTTAGGGGTAAGATAATTTATTAATATTATTAAGAAATTGGGTTTGTGTGATAATTCGGGATTAAGAAAGATCATTGGGAAGATCACTAATATAGATGAGAAATAAGATAACAGGAGTGAAGTTGATCTAGCAGTTATCATTCAAGACATGAAACATTGTTTAAATCTATCCCAGCCTATTGATCAAAAAAAAGTGCAAGGCTGGCAAAAAATAAAATCTGCTCACCACTAAAAAATTTTCCTAGGAAGTTTTCTACAAAGCAGTAGCTAAATGTTAACATGTGTCAATTACAAATGTTTTTATCAAGACACTATCTCTTGATTTAACTCAACCAAGAACCTTAAAGGTGTGTTTTAAGTCAGAGTTATGAGGCAGTGAGACATCTGTCTATGCTTGATTACATGTTACCAGTAGCAGGATGATCATGATGGTTTTGATCCTGACCTGACCTATAATATCTAGTTTTGTAGGTGACTTGCGAATGTTTACATTCTCGTTTTCAAAAAAAAGATGGGGGTGCATACTTGTAGGCAGAAAAAACAAACATTTGGAAATTTTTCAGAAATAACATTGTGATCTTAGTATGTTCTGTTAGAAAAATTATTCACTATTTACTTTTTAATAAGAACTAAAATATTACAACAAGTTGTTATGTACCTAGTTACTCAAAAAGATGTGAAAACTAATGTGGACTTAAAGTTTATAGAGTTTCTTTTGGAAAATCATATTTTAAAAGTAGAAGATGTAGAAACTGGGTTAAAGCAAATGGATTAGTCTAATCCATCTAGTTTGATCTAAAAAAGAGAAGAGAAAAGTATTCAATGAAGCTTTGTCTAAAAAATGACAATTGTTTGACTATCAATGCTGTCATCTGTGGTATGGATCTTGATAACTATACTGAGAAAATACATTATGACACCAAACCACCGAATAATCTACTATTTCTAAATATTGTCAACACAATATTTATAAAGCAGAATTTTAAACTTTTTACTTTTAATTAATGCAGCACAAAGTTTAATTGAATGATTGAACTTGAAAAAAAAGCTTTACTTGAGCATAGTAAACATATTTCATATCAAAATCTAACATCAGAAGAACAAAAGAATTTTTTTTTTAGTCTTATCTTAAAGAATGTTAATGTTCCTCTTCAAAAGCGTTAAAACTTGGTTCACTTACAATTGTTGTTGGATGACCATCTTAATATTGTGCTTATAAAGCTTTTTATTGCTAGAAAAAAAATTTGACTTTACGATAGCAAACTTCGTTCAGTTATAAACATTGATACTATTATACTTGTAACTGGTATATAATAAAAAACAGCAATTAGTTTGCTGGGTAATTAGTTTATTATCTGCTAATTGGAGTGGAGTTTTGATTTACTATTATTAATACATTACAGAGAGAATTCAATGTTAAAGATACTATCTGGGCAACATTCAAAATCATAGCTTTTACATAAGAGTATAATTATCTGGAGGCAATCTAGACAGCTTTCTAATGTTCAAACACATGTGAATAGAGGTATTGGATGTATAAAATGTTTCCCATTATTTATATGACTGTGTGGAGCATTCAATCTATTAGATAAAACCATGTTTAGTATAATAATGCATGTGTTCGTCTTAATATGGTGTAGTTAATTAATGTAAATCTATATTATCAGAGAGGCCAGAAAATTTTTATGTTCATTTTCCATGAATTTTTCCTAACTCATAAAAATTAACTGATTTTCCAATGAAATCAATCAAAATTCGTTGACTTTTGCAAAATTTATTTAATTCTCTGAATTTTGCAGGATCTCCAGCAATCTACTTTTTTATAAAGTAATTTATAAAGAAGCATTTTTTACAGGTTAAAAATCTAAATATATTTAAAGAAGGTTAGTAGTTGTAATTTGTCTTTTTTTTTAAATTACCTAAATTTTTTATAATGGTATAATTTTTCCAAAACTACGCCTTTTAAATATGCTGTAAACTTTCCCAACATTTTCTGTTGATTTGTCACTACTTATGGTTACAATTAGCAATTTTACAATATAAAATATTTCACTTATGATGTTATTTAAGAAGTTTCAAAAGAATTTCAAAAAGCAAAATTTAAAAAGTTTATAACAATTTTGTTGTTTATGTTTTACGAGAATCTCAATTTAAAATTTGCAGAAGAACTACTTGAAATTTAACAAAAATAAATGCAAAAAACACTTATATTATTGGTTATTCTTATAATCGGTTAATTAATCGGTATTAGCATCGACCAAAAATTGATTCATCACTAATATATGTATATATATACGCATATATATGTATATATATATATATATATATATATATTATATTTATATATATATATATTTTTATATATATTGTGTATGTGTATATATATTTATATATATGCACGCACACGCATATATATATGTGTGTGTATTTGTGGATATATGTATATATATATATATATATATATGCACACATATTTATGTATATAATTGTATATATATGTGTGTGTGTATATATACATTTTATAGGAAAGCACTTGAAGAAGAGTTGTATTTAGTTGCAGGTTGCTCAACGTGTATTTTAATATTCAATGCAAGCTCTATGACAAAGTTGGCTTCAATCAGTTTTGAAGGTTAAAAACTCTTTTATTTTATTGTAAATATTAATGTTTGTATTTTAATAGTTATTTATATAAAAAATTAGTTTGATCTTTAATAACTAAATTGGATGTTACAATCATTACTGTGCAATTGAGATTTTAACTTGTTGATTTTTTTATTAAATTTTGTTATGTATCAAAACATGTTGAACTTAAAATTTTACATTTATTAAAAAATATGATTTTGTCAATTGTTTTTTTGTTTTTTTTATGAAATAAATGAATGGCTGGTTTGTTTTAGTAATATTTATATATTAATATATACATATTATAAGTTTGGTTACATTACGTGCTAAATGTTTGTTACCTAATGAGCAGTAACTTTTTTGTAACAATACGTTATTTTTACATAATGAAATGTAAAATTTAAACCTAATAGTCGTAACATTGTAATGTGTGGTTTCTTTAAATTTTTCAAATTAATTTTTTTATAATTAAGTTATTTCAGTTTTATTATATATGTTGAGCTATGATGATGTAGCTACATAGTTATGTTCATAGCTTACTTTAGGCTAAAGTTTATGTAAGACTAAAGTTAGACAGAAGACAAGACATAATAAAAGTAAATTTAAAAAAAATGCAAATGATTTCTGATGCAAAGTTCCGTGGTTTTGAACCACAGAACTTTGCATCAGAAATGCTGCGAGCTAATCCTTTCAGCCATTTAGGTGTATTTTACCACATGGTTTTAATAGTATTTAATAAACAAAAGTTTTTATAAAACAGCAAACAAATGCTATAAATTAAAATTAAGGAAATATGGCCACAATGCACTTTTCAATTAAAAGTTACAACATAAAACATGATATATGCTTTTGCATTACATAGTTTAAAGTTTACATAAGTTATTTACATACACTTTTACTTAGAAAAGTTGCAGCACTTAGAAAGTGCTGCAACTCTTTCTTGGCATTACTTCAGTGCCAAGAATATATATATATATATATATATATATATATATATATATATATATATATATATATATATATATAGAGAGAGAGAGAGAGAGAGAGAGAGAGAGAGAGAGAGCGAAGGAGAGAGAGAGAGATTTAAATAAATATATATGTATACACAAATATATAAATATATGTATGTGTGTGTATATATATATATATATATATATATATATATATATATATATATATATATATATATATATATATATATATATATATATATATATATATATGTATATATATATATATATATATGTATGTGTATATATATATATATATATATATATATATATATATATATGTATATATATAAATAAATATATATGTATACACAAATATATATCTTATACTGCTGAATTAGGTGAGCAGTGTGACATCATACTGAAATAGCCTGCTGCCGGGGGCTTCAGTACATACATCAGCTAACAAATAGCCTGACTCGTAGCGGAGTGCTGCTACATTGGCTGAGGGTTTGGCATAAGGCAGCAGTCTTTTTATTCATTATTCTTCACTTTTTTCTTCTTTTTCTAAAAAAGTCGTATCGATTTAGATAAGCAAAAAAGTGAGCATATGCTTATATAATTGCACTATACTAGATATAGATATATATATATATATATATATATATATATATATATATATATATATATATATATATATATATATATATATATATATATATATATATATATATATATAGATCTATAGTTTGTTGTCTTTGGGAAGAGCGGAAGGAAAAAAGTGATTCTTATGCCAACACATACGTCACTTTTAATTACTTTTGACTTTCATCCAACATTTACATGCTGGACGAAAGTAAAAACCATTAATTTAATTAGAAATAAATCGTTTTTTAAAAAAGCCACAAAAATGCAAATTTAATTGACCAGTATGTTTTAAAAACATTCTGAATGTTTTTAACAGTATATACAATGTTTTTTTTTTTTATTATAGCCTGACTCGCAAGGGAGTGCTGCTACATCGACTGACAAATAGCCTGACTTGCAAGGGAGTGCTGCTACATCGACTGACAAATAGCCTGACCCGCAAGGGAGTGCTGCTACATATATAAATATGTATATATATATATACATATATATATATATATATATATATATATACATATTTACAGTAGGGTGCAAATGTAACCAGACAAGCACATAATTTGAGATAACTTTTGAATGAAAAATCCAGTTTCTTTCAAATTTTCACTGGAATGTCAAAAAATTGATTACAATTCTAAAAACAAATGAATTTTTACTAAATCTAAGCAACATAATCTTAAAAGTTCATTTTATTAAAATATGCCCATGCAAAAGTATCAGGCAGAAAAAAATACTTGAAGTAGATTTTTTTTTTAAAAACATTTTTTTAATTAAAAATGTTGTAATACAAAGTAAATTTTTTTTAATACTTTGTCGAGAAACCCATGGCATTGATTACTGCTTGACAGCTACAAGGCATTGAGTCCACCAGCTTCATAATCATATTATTGTCGATTTTTTACCATTCTTGTTTCAGAATTTTAAATAGATCATGTTTACTTGTTGATTTTCGACCTGAAATTTGTCAATCAAGGTATTCTCATAGATGTTTAATAGGATTAAGACGTCTTCCAAATTGATTTGCAAACCTCAAACAACGCTTGGTTGTGTCAACACTACATTTTACATCATAAAATTCTTTCATTTCAGCATTTAACAAGACAGCACTTTTACGTAGATCATTTTTTGTGGCATGAATTAAAATTTTATCTTTTCTTTCAGATGTAATTTGAGGCCTTCTTAACTTTAGAGAGATTCTATTGCTATTTCTTTTCTTATATCTTTTAAATATATCCGCTATTGTTGATTTTCCTATATCAAACTGAGCCACTATGTCTCTTGTAGTTCTGCCTTGTTCAATTGCACGCAATACCACTTTATTGACAGCTAAATCATTTTTTTATGTGCTTTAGCTTTACCTTTTATTTTTCTTCTTTATTTCACTCTTTTCAATGTTGTTTCTGATCAAATTAAGCACGCCCTTTCTATATATCTTCTCAGCCAATATTGTTGTTATTGATGACTTTAATGCTCATCACAGTAAATGGCTAGGCTCTAATACCACGGACCTTGTTGGCTCTGAAGCTCAACATTTTGTCATGACAGTTTAATATAGAGGGCTTTGTTTTGTGCTAATTTGAAAACCATGCTTATTGACCAGTTAGTTGCAATAAAGTCATAATTGCTTTTGAGTTTCAGCAACTCCAAAAATTTTTGTATGTCAGCTTGCCTTTTGATTGCGTAGTTCAGTAAACGTACCTATGATGGTTCTTGTTCTTTTTTTTTTTTTTGAAGCAAAATTTTACAGTTTTTTTTTACTCTACAGTAAAACCTTACAGATTTTTTTTTTCAAGAAAAATAAATATAGTGCACATCTTTTATAAATGAATGTTTTTAGAATTTCAGAATTTTTTCAATATTTGTTTAGAAACTAATGATCTTTACGTTGCATCATGTTATGCTGTTTCAACATACAAAGATCATGTATGATTATTTGTTTTCAAGCTTCTGACTGTTTCTTTTTTGAATTTTTTTATTCCATTTATTGAAAATATTTTATTTACAGGTCAATATTTTTGTCTTGGGATGTTTTTCAAAATGTGTTCATGTTTTTGAGGCTTCAAAGACATCAAGTCAAATAATAGAGAAGCTTTCTGTTCTTTCTTTGTAAGGTTTTCTTTTATCATGAAATTTTTTATTAAGGAAAATGTATACATATATATATATATATATATATATATATATATATATATATATATATATATATATATATATATATATATATATATATATACATATATATATATATATATATATATATATATATATATATATATATATATATATATATATATACATATATATATACATATATATATACATATGTATATATATATAAATATATAAATATATATATATGTATATATATATATATAAATATATATATATGTATGTATGTATGTATGTATTTGTATATTTATATTACATAGAGACACACTAGCAGAAAAATCACCATTAAAATCGGAGTATCCTCAAAAGAAACTAAATGGTATGTAAGCATAATTGTGTCAATAAGATAAATTTTGAAACCTCCATGTCAAAATTGCCTCTGAGAATAAAATGGAATAAAAATATGTAAATGTTATGTTTAAAAATATGTAAATGATATGTATTGACAAGTATTTAAACTAATCAAGAGATATCTCAGCTAAATCTACAAGAATACAATTTTACAGCTGAAACCATGAGAACTTTCAAAATCAGAATAGTCTAAGATATTTTCGATAAGTATTCTTACTCAAAACTGGTTTTTTGTAATATTTTGTATTTTGTATAAAAATTATTTTGAAATCAAACATCTGAGAGAAAAAGGAAGAAAAAAAATAGAAAAAAGAAAAACAGAAAATGAGAGCAAGAACTTGGCCATGCTTTTTTTTTTATAAATTTTTTTCATTTTTTCTTATAATCAACTAGAAACATATACGTTTACACATATAATATCATTATTATTTTTGCATGTATTACACATGCAGTCGTGGACTAGTGGTTGAACTTTCTAATTCCTGCATAAGAGGTTTGAAGTTCACATCAACTCTATGCCTATGGAAGCACTTTGCTTAACTTGCTTTTTCCCCACCCGTTTAATTTAATAAGGTTTGTATTTTTTAAAAGAATTTAAAAGGTGGAAAAAAAGTTTTAAATAAAATAAAAGAGAAGCAAAATTACTGTGAATTAAAAATTATTGTGAATTAAATTATGTGTAAATTAATATATTTAAAAATAATAATGAAAAATAAAAAAAAATAATATATGTGTAAACGTATATGTTTCTAGTTGATTATAAGAAAAAAGGAAAAAAATTATAAAAAAAGTAAGCATGAGCAAGTTCTTCCTCATTTTCCGTTTTCCTTTTTACTACTTGTTTGTATTGGCTCCTCTCTGGAGACTTAGGAAGGTGAGTTTAAAGTAAAATAATAAAATTCAACCTCTCTCTCTCAAATCTCTAGCCATCTCAGCTACACTCTAAACCATTTAAACTATATTAAACCTGCTAACTACTGTAAATCATAAAAATGACATAAATATCACAAATAACATTTGTCAACTGATTGCTTACAAACACTACAGTCATAAATTGTAAAGAACATTATTGAGTTTAAAATAAATATATGCAAAAGCATTTAATTGTATTGAAAGTTGATTATAACATTAAAAAATTCTTTTTAATGTTATAATCAAAACTTTTTTTTAGCCCCTAAACCAGATTTAGTTCAGAGACCAGGTTCAAAAGTTCAAAGACCAGATTCTCAAAAGGTCTTGATAAATAAGCCTAAAATGCATCATCCTGTTGTCTTCAATAAACAAATAAAATCCTCTGGATATTCTAAAGATAAACCAAGGTTTTAGTTTTAAATTTTTTTATTTTAGATAATATTGTTTAAATGTTATTATTATAGTTATAACCATTATTATTATTATCATTGTTATATTTATTATTATTTAATTTATATTATTTCTAAGGTCAGGTCAGGTTATCCTGCTACTGGTTACATGTAACCCAGTACAACCTGCTTCATGTCCTGCTGCCTTGTAGGATATACTTTCTTAGGCAAAGGCTAGGAGAAGCCAACTCCGACTTAAAACACCCCCTGCCTTGGGGCTCTTGGTTGAATAACGGCTAGAGATGGTGTCTCGATAAAAACATTCATCTTGGGCTGATGTTAAACGCATCCGGCTACTGTCTTGTATAAGGTATTTTAGGCAAAGACTTAAGGGGTAAACAGATTCTATCTGTTTACCAGCCTCACACCCCTTCTTCATCTATTAGGCTGGCGCAGATTTATTTTTAATGCATTGTTTCCAGTTTAGAATGTTGAATGCTGGATCTTCTTGACTCAATGCATGGGTTGTGCATGTGTCTCTGTTTTTATGACTAGGCAACTTATTCTATTATGTCCTGATGAGGGTACAGCTCTAAAACTCAGTTTTATGGTTCTGAGGCCGGCTGGTAATCAGGTTTCCTGAACTCTTTGGTAGCTCTCAGAGAGGCTGATTCTATCAACAGCTGAAAAATATCAGAGTATTAGGAGTGCCATGTCACGCATGGATTGTGTCCCTGTTCGTACTTTTGGTATGCATTCCCGAGGCCTCATTTGGAGGCCTTTGTTATGGCTTAGGGTTTATTAATAGTAATGAGGCAATTGCTTGGACTATTAAATAGTGTACTGAGTACAATCTATGCTTTGAGTTAAGTTCTTTAACTAATTTAAAATGACTAAAAACTTTTCTTCTGTTGAGTCTTATCTCTTGCAAAGTTTAACAGACCTACTTGCTCTTTGTGAGGCTAATTTGAGTTTCAGCTGTCTCATCTTGTGATCCTAATATTGATGGTTATCTTCCTTTACTTCATAAAGACTCCAATAGTTGCATGCTTGGCCTGGGCATTTACATTCATAAGAATTTCACCCATTTGTTGGGAAACTAGGTTTGAATCCACAGACTGTTATTTTATGTCCTTTCAATTAGCATCACTTCACTCTATCCCCTTTCTCTTTGTTTTATGTTGCTCTCCTTCATATCAAGACTGCACTCTTTTCGATGTTATTTCTTATCATATTGACCAACCCCTCTCTCTTTATCCATCAGCCTATATTGTTGTTGTTAGTGACTTTAATGCTCATCAAACTGAATGGCTTGGCTCTACAGGCATTGAGGTCCACAACTTTTGCCTTTCTCAATCCCTAACTCAAATAGTTAACTTTCCAACTTGCTTTCCAGACAACCCTAATCATTTACCTTCTCTACTTGACTTATGACTTGTTTCTGGTCCTAGTCAGTTTCCTCAGTGCCCACTATTCTCAAGTCATGAAATCTCATATTTCATCACAATAATTAGGCTCTTGTGACTTCTGGAGAATCTTTAACAGTATCAATAATAAGGGCAAATCTGTTATTCCACCTCTCTTGTATAGTTCAGGCTTTGTCACCTCACCTAAAAACAAAGCTGAATTGTTTGCTAAGAACTTTTCATCATTATCATCTCTTGATTCCACTAGTTGCGTTCTACTTGATGTAAACCCTGAGGTTGCAGGATATGAAGAAGAGTGCTATCCTTGATGGACAGGACTCTTCTTCATATCCTGCAACCTCAGGGGTTCCTCAAGATTCAATCCTTGGCCCTATACTTTTTTTAATTTACATTAATAATCTTCCAAATATTCTGACATCCAAGGTGGCATTGTTCGCTGATGATACTACCATTTATTCTTGTCATGATAAGAAGCCAACACTCTGATTGCTTGGAGGGGGCATTTGAGCTTGAGAATCTCACTTTTGCTATAGCATGGGGCTCACAGTGGCTGGTGAACTTTAATTCAGATAAACTCAATTTTTTTCAGCCAATTGTTATTGCAATAATTTAGATCTTCCTATATTTATGAACGGTAATGTACTCGATGAGTTATCCAATATATGAGTCATCAACTTCGTTTTCTAGGATTAACTCTTACTTCCGATCTTTCTTGGAAACCGTATATAGACACTTTCTTACTCCAGATTCTATTATTTATCTCTATAAATCTCAAATCTGTCCTTGCATGGAATACTGTTGCCATATCTAGGGCGGATCTTCTAATGATTGCCTTTCTCTTTTAGACAGGGTACAAAAATGCATTGTATACATAATTGGACCTGTTCTTGCAGCCAACCTCTAACTATTATCACATCGTCGTAATGTTGCTTCTCTTTCTCTTTTTGACAAATATTATAATGGGTACTGCTCTAAAGAGCTAGCATCTCTTTTGCCATCTACTAAAATTTGTTCTCGTGTTACTCGTCATTCAATTAAGTCTCATCCTTTTCCTGTGACTATTCTAAGTGCTCTAAAAATTTTCGTTTGTCCAGTTTTTTTCCTTGAACATAAATTCTTTGGAATTTGCTTCCTTTGTCTTGTTTACCTGATTTATATAATTTACGATATTTTAAGTTGTCTGTCAATCGTTATCTTGCTCTACAAACTTCATGTTTTCTCTTCCAGTAACTTCCAATTCTAATAGTGGTTGCTTGCAGCCTTGTTAGAAGCTAAGATGTTGAAAAAAAAATTAAAATTATCCAGTTACAATAATTATACAATTCTATAGTTATTTATTTAAACATGTACATATATGAGACAAAAGGTTTTAATTTGTTAAAGATTTCAAATTAATGTAAGAAAAAATTAAAAATGAAATTTTAAAACGAATATTTTTTCAATTTGAAAGATTGAATTCAAAAGAAGTTTGGTGATATTTTGATCCAAAAGAGAAATTATAGAAGACAAGTTTTTCTTCATGTTTTAATTATTCAAACTTCGTAATAAATAAAAAAATTTTCGAGACAAAAAACAAAAATTCTTTTTACATGTGATTATGATGTTTTAAGTTGATTTCATGGCCCAGATTTTTTGATTTTTATATATAATATATTATAGATAATGATGTCTTTTAATATTTTATTATCGTAAATTGCAATTAAGCATCTTGGAAGTTTTAAATTTTTAAAAAAATCTTAAATTTTATGCCAAAATGAATGGCTTTTTGAATTTATGTGCACGATTTATAAAATCTAGTTATTTGAAAAAGAAGTGTTAAAATGTTTTAATGAAACTGATTTTTTTGTGTGCGTATTTTTAGGTTACTGAATTGAATGTGAAAAGTATTTTTTTTCTTTTATGACATTTTAGCATTGTTTTTTTGCATCACGCACAGACATATCACGCACAGGTAAGTATTCATCCTTGCGTGATAGTTAGTTTCTTTAGCTTTATAGCGTTCATAGTGGGCATTCATTGTAAGGGATACGTCCTTCGAATGTCTGAATGTCCAGGAGACGTCTTACAGACAACCTCTGGACAACACATGCCCAATGGGTTTGAATCGCATATTTGCTGATTAATTAGTTTGAGTATAATTTAGTTAGATTGAAAATAGTTGCTTAAAAGAATTTAGAATTAAAATGAACAAAGTTAAGCATTCAATAGTTCAGAAAAAATTTAGAAAGAAACATCCAGAATATCGGATTGCTGAAACTAATTGAATGAAAAATAAAAGAGTTCGTCGAAAAGATCGCAAAAGAAAGAAGCAAAAACGAGAGGTGAACCAATCTGCATCTGATATTGAACAGTCTTTTTTATCTCTGCAGAGTTTTGGAAAGACACTTAAAAAAGTTAATTCAGCATTACCTCCCGATTCAAACTAAAGAAAATACCTTTTAAAAGAAGTTTGTAAACATTAAAAAAATACTACTTTCTGATATTTCAGAATCAGGCCATGACTACGCAGGTTTGGGCAATGTTCTTGATTTTTATTTGCGAGAAGTTATCAGTTGAATGGCTCCAGGACGCAAAGATGTTACTATTAATAAGAAAACAAAAGAGAAGGTATGCAACATTGTTTATTTGTAGAAATCGCATTTTATTTAATGAGGTTTTCAGTTTTTGTAAACAATTTTGTTTTCTTTTAGAAACAAATTTGTCACATGCTGATGGCCATAGGAGAAACATATTCACTTTTTAAAAATGAGCATCTTAATTTAAAATTGAGGAAATCAAAGTTTTACGGTCTGTGGCCATTCTATGTCAAGCTAGTAAAAAATCTTCTCCATGATATTTGCCTCTGCATATACCATAAAAATTTCAGGTTGTTAACAAATGCCCTTCAAAAAAAATTTAATAATATGTCAGGCATAGTTGACAGATCTGTGTGTAATCAAAACAACCAATCTTGCATATTTATATATATATATATATATATATATATATATATATATATATATATATATATATATATATATATATATATAATCCTTGGAATCACTTTTTTATAATCCTATTTTTAGAACTATGTTCCAACCACTAGTCAAGAAACCAAAAGCTAAAGTTGATTTTTCTAATAAAGTTGGTCCATGGGGAATGAAGAGTGAGCCGAAGTAATTTTTATGTTAAATAAACAATGAGTCTAAATGAGATATGAAACTTAAAAAATATTTTGTATTTTGTATTTTTGTTAACTTTGATTAGAAATTTGCAAAAAAGCTACCCCTTGGATTGTGATCCTCCAACAACATTTTTAAATGATTTTCAGCTAGTGGAGGGAGCATCACCTGTTAATGATGTATGCTTCTCAGGTTAGCTACAGATAGAACAAAAATCTAAAAACTAAAACCAAACCATTTTTCGTTTAACTTAATACTTTTTTTTCAATTAGATTCTGGAAAATCAATTGCTTGTGCACTGGGAGATAAAAATGCTGTGTTGTTAAAACTCCCTGCAATGAAAAATGAAAAACCTTTTATAGGTGAGTAAAACTACTTGCTTTTTTTGTATGTGAATTTTTCAATCAATTTACTTTTTTAATATTTTTTTATTTTTGATATATAGGTCATGACAAAGCAGTGAATTCAGTTTGTATAAGTCATGCAAATAATCTTATAATAACATCATCTGCTGATCAAACTGTTAAGTTATGGTTTCCCGGTCATTCTGAGCCAATCCTAAATATATCACACTACAAAAATAGTTTAAGTGAAGAAAAAATATCACATGATCCAGTAATATTTTAAAAAAATTTTGTTTTTAATATAAAAATAAAAAAAATATTTTTACTTATATTTGATTTGTGTATTTTAATTTTTTTAAAATTTTAAAAAAGTTAAAGTTAATTTAAATAACACTTTTTAAAGTTTAATGTCCATGGATTTCACACTTGTACAGTTTTAACAGCTTTCCATAATGCTACTTCCTGATTTCCTTTTCTGACATTAACCTAATTTGCAGATACAGACTGACAAGTTGCATTCATAGTTTACAAGCTTCTCTTATAATTAAATTGGGCGTTTATAACAGAGTTTTCATTCTCTTAGATAAGTTGTCTTTGTCACTTCTAAAGATCCTCTTCTGTTTTAATATTAAATCAAGTTAACACCAATGTAACTTATGTAATTAAATAAAGACAATGACAAAGCCTAAAGGGCTTCTTTTTCTTTTTTTGATTAAACTGTAACACTTTTTTTGATTTTTGAAAAACATTTTTTAACTAATGTTGAATGTTGAAATAAAATGTTGAAAAAATTGAAAACGTAAAAATAATGTTGAAAGAGTGCTGAAAGAATGTTGAAGGAATGTTGAAAGAATGTTGAAAAATTTTTAAGCTGTTGTGATTTATTATCACTTATTTAATTTATACATTAATACTTTTTACCTTTTTTTAATCATAGAACAATCAGCCATTTTGCAAAGGGATTGGCGGAGCTATTTTTTACTTTAATGATAAGTTCATTCTACTTTCCCATGGAAATTCATTGTGTTTATATAAATATAATATTGATTCTTCAAAAGATGATTTAAAAAGGTTTCGATTTTATTAATTTTTTCTTTAATTATATATATTACATTAATGAAGTATTTAAATTATTATATAAATAGTTATTTTATAGAGAACATGACAAAAAAAAGAAATTATTTTTTTGATTAAATTTTGTTACATTAAGTAATAAATCTTAAAAAGGTATTTATGCTTACCAAGTAATCATTGCTAAGTATACTGTGTTAAATTAGTACAAGTTAGTATAGGATATATAAGATAATACAATAGTAAAAGATAATATAGTAAAAAAATAATTTGATTCAATTATTATTTTTTATAACTTTGCTTATAGATATTTGAATAATAATCGGTATAAACTTGTGCATGACTTTAATATGGGAGATGTCCAAGTCATATCCTCATTTTCTGCAATGAATTCTTTTTATTCATGTATCTTTTTATCGTTGTTGCTTAATTTTATTTATTTATCAAAAAGTCTTTTAATTTATAGTATTATATATATACATACATACATACATACATACATACATACATACATACATACATACATACATACATACATACATACATACATACATACATACATACATACATACATACATACATACATACACTCATACATACATACATACATACATACATATTTACATACATACATACATACATACATACATACATACATACATACATACATACATACATACATACATACATACATACATGCATGCATACATATATGTATATATATATATATATATATATATATATATATATATATATATATATATATATATATATGTATATTTGTATACATAAATATATGTATATATATATATATATATTTATATATATATATATATTTATATATATGTATACATTTGTATATATATATACATACATTAGGGTTATTCTAAAAACAACTTTATTTGAAATTGTCTGCTGCCACCCCCTAAATGTGTTCTATGTAATGAATTAATACTAATTTTAAAAAACGCTGTTCAAGACCCTTAAACATCAGATGGGTCCCTAATATTTTGAAAAAAAAAGTTCTTCAAAAGCATATCATGTTGGGTCTCAAAGGAAGTGAAATTTTATAAAAATTCTAAAAATAATAATCATTTTATATAAAGATTACTATTTTAAATTTTATGGCTTAAAAACTACCATTTTTTAACTAAAAATAAAAAAGTACATATTTTCATAGTTTTTTTAAACAAACTTTTTTAATTTGTGTTTCCATAAATTTTTTTTACTCTTGAGCGACCCCTAAAATTTTTTTTTATTCAAAAAATTTTTTAATTTAGTATTAATTTATTACATAGAACACATTAAGGAGGTGGCAGCAGACAATTTTAAAAAGTGTTGTTTTTAGAATCACCCTAACATACATATACGTATGCATATGTATATATATACATATATATATATATATATATATACATATGTATATATATACATATATATATATATATATATGTATATATATATATATATATATATATATATATATGTATATATATTTATACATTTGTGTATATATACATATATATGTATATATATATATATATTTGCTTATATATACACATGTATAATATACATATATATATATATATATATATGTGTGTGTGTGTATATATATATATATATATATATATATATATATATATATATATATATATATATATATATATATATATATTTATACATTTGTGTATATATACATATATATGTATATAAATATATATATATATTTGCTTATATATACACATGTATATTATACATATATATATATGTGTGTGTGTGTGTGTGTGTATATATATATATATATATATATATATATATATATATGTATATATATATATATATATATATATGTATATATATATATATATATATGTATTTATATATATATATATATATATCAGGGATGCGGAGTCCCAAAAAGGACTCCGGATTTGAAAGTCACAAAAAGATTTCTTTATCCTATTTTTTGTTATCCAGGAGCTCTAAAAATATAAATAAGTTTATGGACTACTAAAAGAATAAAAATTAAGACTTTTAGGTTAGAGGAACAATCGTTTTTTGAGCCCGGAGTCCTTAGGTATAATGGCGGCAAGGACTCCGGGACTCCAGGACTCCGGGCTTAAAAACAATAAGTTTCAAGTCATTAAATCTCATTAATTTTTTTTATTATAGCAGATAATAAGTCAACAAACATGTTTAGAGCGTCAGGACACAACAGACTCGGAAAAAGTAGAGATTTAAAGCCGGAGTCCTTTTTGGACTCCGCATCCCTGATTTATATATATATATATATATATATATATATATATATATATATATATATATATATATATATATATATATATATATATATATATATATATAAATATTCTAATAAATAAGACAATTTTTTTAATTTTTGTTAAAATCATTTATTTTATAAAATACATGTTAAGACTATACCATAGCCATCATCAGTTAAAATATATTAAAATGCTTAAATTAAATTAGTAAAATTAAGTTGAACTAATCAAGACCTTATAATAAAAAATACAATAGAAATGCAATTAAAAAATGTAACAAATGTTTTAAAAAAGATAAAAGAACCAATAATGTTAAAAGGAACTAGATTGAAGTTCACATTTTTACATGGTTTATTTGTTTATTAATAATATATTAAACATTTATATGTGTGTGTGTGTATATATATATATATGTAAGTATATAATATATATATATATATATATATATATATATATATATATATATATATATGTATGTATATAATATATATATATATGTATGTATATAATATATATATATATATATATATATATATATATATATATATATATATATATATATATATATACATGCATATGTATAACATACATATTAAATTACATTTACCTGGCAAGTGCTCTGTTTGTTGGATATATGTCAATTTTTTCTGAAGCCTCCTTAAAAGACCATCTTTGGGTTCACCTGTCCTACCAAAAACAGTTGTGAAGATGCTGTTTTGAATTACTTCTAAGACATACTGACAGCATCTAATGTTTACAAATACAATGCCAATGGCTTCCTTGATAAGTAGGCATGATAGATGCCTGTAGAGGAGATTGTAACAAATACTAGACCTTGAATTTTTTCTTGTATATTCTAGTCATCTAATACTTTTAAGCATGCCGCCATCTGTTTTTTGCAAATTGCTTTTCCAATATTTGGGACTGCCAACAAGTTCTCAATTCCATTTCTTCGAACAATGATTGCATTTCAGCCGACACTTTCTTTTGCATGAGCTATGTCTGGAGTTTCCCATCCTAATGGAGAAGAGGATATTCTGTTGAAAAAGAGCTATTTTTTGCTTCAACTACTTGTTTTTGGGTAGACCTTCTAACGGTATAAAGTAGTTAATAGTTCTAAATAGTACTCCTAGATAATGCCAGGTTTAGGTTTAGGTTTAAGAGGATAACCTAAGGTCTTACTGATACAACAACATATATAGCTCCACAATCAGGACAGTTTACTCGATCCAAAGCTTTTGTGATTTCTGAAATTACTATTGCAATTTTCAGTTGTTTAGGCTTTGAGGTAGATGGAATTTGAGCAGACAATGATGATGGAACTATAAAGTCTTCATTTTTGAAATAGTCTTCCTCCTCAGGTTTGAAAAAAGAAGTGATATCCAAAACAGGAGCAAGTGTTTTTATTTGCTGCAGCTTTTCTGCCCTAAATTAATTAAGTTTTCAAAGTTTTTGATTTAGCTATTCTTTTTCCTTTTTTTCTCTGCAACATTGTGATCCAATCCAGCTATACTTGAACTGACAATATTTTTTCTCTGCAACATTGTGATCCAATCCAGCTATACTTGAACTGACAATATTTTCTCTCTGCAACATTGTGATCCAATCCAGCTATACTTGAACTGACAATATTTTCTCTCTGCAACATTGTGATCCAATCCAGCTATACTTGAACTGACAATATTTTCTCTCTGCAACATTGTGATCCAATCCAGCTATACTTGAACTGACAATATTTTCTCTCTGCAACATTGTGATCCAATCCAGCTATACTTGAACTGACAATATTTTCTCTCTGCAACATTGTGATCCAATCCAGCTATACTTGAACTGACAATATTTTCTCTCTGCAACATTGTGATCCAATCCAGCTATACTTGAACTGACAATATTTTCTCTCTGCAACATTGTGATCCAATCCAGCTATACTTGAACTGACAATATTTTCTCTCTGCAACATTGTGATCCAATCCAGCTATACTTGAACTGACAATATTTTCTCTCTGCATATTTGGGAATTATCTGTCTTAATTTTTGTCATGATGTCCAAAACATAATACACATATGTATGCATAAGTTCTAGGGTTAGCTTTACCTTCAGTCATTATTGCTGAATATGAAACTATGTTTTTCAGTAGATTTTTTTTAAATCTTGCATTATCCCTGATAGTAAATATTTATATTAATGGTCAATTATTATTATGAGCCACATTAATTTCAAATAATGAGCCAAAATTGATTTTTTGTTTTTAATCAAGTTACAACAACAAATATTGAGTTGAAGATCAAAAAAGATTTTTTAAATAAATTTGATTTGATCCTTAACAAACACATAGATCTGGTTTTAGCTAGCTGTTCCAATCGAGATATATTTGTTTATGATATGAATGTTGGTCAGATCAGACAGACAATCAAAGATGCCCATACAAGATTAATTCATTCTTTGAAGCAGAATCAGGTAAAAAGTTTTCTGTTACCAAAGAGAAAAAATATTTTTTCTTTTTTGTAATAGTAGCATTTTTAAAATATTTGTTTATTATTAGTTTACAATTTTATTTGTATGTTGTATGAATAATTCAGTAGAATTATTTTTATTAGTAAAAGTTTTAATTTAAATTTATAACCATATAATTAATATTTAAGATATTTTATAAAAACATTTTTTAGGGTTCAGTTGCTGTTACACAAGCATCAGAGGCTTATGATTTATTTGTAACAGCAGCTTCTACTGATGGAGTAAAACTATGGGATTTGAGACTCAGTAGGTCGGTTAAATTATTATTTGAGACTTTTTTTAATGTTTTTTTAATTTTTAAATTAAAAAAATTTCTTATAAATAATTTTAAGATGTGTGAGGAAATTTGAAGGTCATATAAATAGATCTCAAAAGATTGGTTTGTCATTCAGTCCTTGCTCTAAATATATTGCTGTTGGTTCAGAAGATCGCTCAGTAAGAATCTTCTGGTTTGAAATATATTACATTTAATTTGTATATAATTATATATTAATATATATATATATATATATATAAATAAATATATATATATATATATATATACATATATATATATATATATATATATATATATATACATATATATATATATATACATATATATGTATATATACATATATATGTATATATACATATATATATATATATATATATATATATGTATATATATATATATATATATATATATATATATATATATATATATTATATATATATATATATATATATATATATATATATATATATATATATATATGGTATCCAACATTTAAGTTTAATAAAAAGTATGTAACTAACAAATTACATGTAAAAATGATATTAGTATGTGTGTGCAACATTTTAGATTCAGGCAGGTATGAAATCTTTTTATTTAACCTGATTGAAAGTTAATCTTATATTCACTAATCACCCGTGATTTTCTTCATTTTGTGCTGCAGCTATTTTCATTCATAATCATACTAATTTTTTTTCACCAAAATTCTTCAGAGAACAAATGCCTTTATTTTATAATGCAAAAAATGTTCCTCTAATCTAATCTCTAATGCTAAGAACCAATATTCTCAGACTTTTTTATCTTTGCGTTAGATAAATGCAATAAGGCTTGGGCCTTAGTTGTTTTCTTTTCTTTTTTATTTTGGTTTTGATAAAATATGACCTTTTCTCTTTGACACCCTGAGGCTTGCAATAACTAATGAATTTTAACCAAAACCAAAAAATTTCTGCTTATCATTATTACAATAACGTTGATATTACTGGTATTAATAAACACTTTTACTGAGTCTTCTACTAATCTATTAATGAATTTTTATGTTTTTAATTTATAAATCTTTTATTCTTTGTTGTATGGAATACTGTTGTCTTATTACGCTGGGGTTTTCTAATGATGCCTTTTGGATAAGTTTTGAAAGTACACTAATTGGTTTAGTTGAACCTACTTTAGCAGCCAAGTATGAGCTACTGTATTTTTGTACGATAAATCTCTTTTTCTATTTTGTTTCACCTACCAAAATTTATTCTTGTGTTCAGTAAAATCCTTTTTTTATTCTTTTTACTTTTCATTGTTTTTTCAAAAATCTTTTATTTTCTTTCCACAAGCTGTCAGTGCTTTGGAATAATTCAACTGAAATTGGTTGCATTTTGTTGAGTTTTTAGCATTTTTTACAAATAATTGCTCTTTCCATTTTTTATAGGATGCCAAGGGCATTTAAAAATCATTTTAAACAATTCATGATACCTCTTTACTAATGTCTAGACCTTAAAAATTGAAAATCAGACCATAAAAATTGATTTTATGCGATTAATTAATTTTGTGATATTTTGCAGCTTAAATTGAACATTAAATAGTATGGTAGAGTGGGGAGAAGTGGGACATTGAAAAATATTTTTAGAATAATTTAATATCTTTTTGATATTATGCATGTGGTAAACTAAACAAGTTTTAACAAATAGAGAATTATTTTGGGCACTGGTTTTATTCCCTGATTGACAGCAGGTTATAATAAAGTATATATTTTTTTGATTTTAGAGGAGCCATGTCTTTAGGCTAATATGGGACAGATGTGGGGTAAAGTGGGACAAGCAAGTAATTAACAGCATATTAACAAAAATTATTATTTAAAAATTGTTAAAACCGTAAACCACATAAACTTCATCAAAATATCTTAGAGTTTTTCCCAAAATAGTAACACTAAAATGATGAGGAGAACTGAGAGCCAACTAATTTTCTTCCCACTTCACCCCTCAAAAAATTGTTGTTTGGGTGTACTTTTCAAAAGTATGGTTTCTTACCACACACAGACAAAGCGATATCTGTTAAATAGAAAGAAGGAAATCTTATTGTTGAAATTTGATAACAGTGGTTAAAGACCTCTCCTAATTGTAATTTTTGGGATTTCCCCCTTCTCCTGTGTCCTACTTTTCCCTACTCTTTCTTGCTAAGTACATGTTGCATATAGTTGCACTTGATTAATTTAATAGCAAAAAAAAATCGAGATTTTTTATTGCTAAGCATAAAAGCATAAATTAGAGAAAAGCAAAAAACAGTTAAAATTATTATTAATCATCAAAGCTATCATCATAAAATAACATGTTGCTAATCTTTATTATATATTAAAGTATGACAAGGTAAAAATTAAGGATAAATATTCTGAGCAATATTTATCTTTACTTTTACATCAATAATTACTTTTGAAATGATTACAATTATACTGAATATCTTTTATAGTTACAGTTACTCTGAACATTATAGACATCTTATAAAATCTATAATTTAATTGTTGATAAGGGTAGAAAGAGCTCACAGATTTTGGATGATAATTCTCCTTAAGGTAGAATCACTGTCAGGTCAGGTTATCCTGCTACTGGTTACATGTAACCCAGTACAATCTTCTTCATGTCCTGCTGCCTTGTAGGATACGCCTTTTTAGGCAAAGGCTAGGAGATGCCAACTTCGACTTAAAACACCCCCTGCTTTGGGGCTCTTGGTTGAGTAAAGGCTAGAGATGATGTCTCGTTAAAAATACTCATTTTGGGCAGATGTTAAATGCATCTGGCGACTGTCTTGTAGAACGCCTCGTAGGCAAAGACTTAAGGGGTAAACAAGTTCTATCTGTTGACCAGCCACGCACCCCTTCTTCATCTATTAGGCTGGCGCAGATTTATTTTTAATACATTGTTTCCAGTTTAGGATGTTGAATGCTGGATCTTCTTGACTCAATGCATGGGTTTTGCTTGTATCTGTTTTTATGACTAGGCAACTTATTCTATTATCTCCTAATGAGGGTACAGCTCTAAAACTCAGTTTTATGGTTCTGAGGCCGGCTGGTAGTCAGGTTTCTCAAACTCTGTGGTAGCTCTCAGAGAAGCTGATTCCATCAACAGCTGAAAAATATCAAAGTATTAACAGTGCCATGTTGCACATGGGTGGTGTCCCTGTTTGTACTTTTGGTATGCATTGCCAAGGCCACATTTGGAGCCCTTTGTTATGGCTTAGGGTTTATTAATAGTAATGTGGCAATTGCTTGGGCTATTAATCAGTGTTCTGAGTACTATCTATGCTTTGAGTCAAGTTCTTCAACAAGTTTAAAAATGAATAAAGTACCAAAAACTATAAAACACAAATACTATCGTCATCATCAAGTTCTCTAAACATATCGTACACTAATATTCGTGGTCTTCGAAGTAACTTTTCTTCTGTTGAGTCTTATCTCTTGCAAAGTTCACCAGACCTACTTGCTCTTTGTGAGACTAATTTGAGTTCAGCTGTCTTATCTTGCGATCTTAGTGTTGATGGTTATCTTCCTTTAATTTGTTAATTAAGACTCCAATAGTTACATGCTTGGCTTGGGCATTTAAATTCGTAAGAATTCACCCATTTTTCATGAAACTAGGTTTAAATCCACAGACTATTCTTTCATGTGCTTTCATTTAGCAACACTTCACTCTATTGCCTTTCTCTTTGTTCTATATCGCTCTCCTTCATCTCAAGACAGCGCTCTTTTTGATGTTATTTCTTATCATATTGACCAAGCCCTCTCTCTTTATCCATCAGCCTATATTGTTGCTGTCGATGACTTTAATGCTCATCACACTGAATGGCTTGGCTCTAGTGTCAGTGATTCTGCAGGCATTAAAGCCCACAACTTTTGCCTTTCTCAATCCCTAACTCAAATAGTCAACTTTCCAACTTGCTTTCCAGACAACCCTAATCATTTACCTTCTCTACTCAACTTATGTCTTGTTTCTGATCCTAGTCAGTGCTCAGTTTCTCCACATTCACCCTTAGGTGCTTCTGATCATAGTTTTATCTCTCTAAAACTAATATCTTTTTCATTACCTGAATCCCCCTATCATTGTACCTCTTACAACTACTTTAAAGTTGACTTGGATTCTTTCTGTGATTTTCTTAGTGATGGCCCTTGGGTAGAAATTTTTTGTCGTCCTGTCGACAAATGTGCTTCTTACATAATTTCTTGAATTCAGGCTGAACTCTCCTCCATGGTTTTCCTCACATTGTGCTGCTGCAATTGCAAATCAAAACCGTTACTTCCATATCTATCAGCAAAACAATTCTCCAGAAAACAGATGTCTGTTTATTACTGCTAGAAACCATTGTAAAAAGGTTTTGTCTAACGCCAAAGCCCGCTATTCTCAGGTCATGAAATCTCGTATTTCATCACAAAAATTAGGCTCTCGTGACTTCTGGAGAATCTTAAATATTATCAATAATAAGGGCAAATCTGTTATTTCACCTCTCTCGTATGGTTCAGACTTTGTCACCTCACCTAAAGACAAAGCTGAATTGTTTGCTAAGAACTTTTCATCAATATCATCTCTTGATTCCACTAGTTGCGTTCTACCTGATATTGCCAACAAACAGGTTGATCCATTACTTGACATTCGTATCACTCCAGCTTCTGTATCTAAAGTGATTTCCTGCTTAGACTCTTCCACAGCTTGTGGCCCAGACAACATACCTGTATTGTCTTGCAGAAGTGTTCTCCGGAGCTGTCGTTTATACTTTCAAAACTATTCAACAAGTGCTTATCAGAGTCTTGTTTTGCGGAGCTGTTGTTTATACTTTCAAAACTATTCAATAAGTGCTTATCAGAGTCTTGTTTTCCAGTCTGCTGGAAAGCGGCATCTGTTATCCCTATTTTCAAAAATTCTGGAGAGCGATCTGATTTGTCAAACTACCGTCCCATTTGTTTTCTTCCTATCATAATTAAGGTTTTTGAATCTTTGATTAGAAAACACTTAATTTCTCATCTTGAATCTAATAACTTACTTTCTGACCATCAATATGAATATCGATCTTCTTGTCCTACAACTGATTTGCTAACAGTAATAACCGATAGGTTTTATTGTGCATTAGATAAAGGTGGAGAGGTCAAGGCCATTGCTCTTGACATTTCAAAAGCTTTTGATAAAGTTTAGCATGCTGGTCTTCTCCATAACCTTTCTTCTTATAGTGTATCAGGTAATATTTTTAAGATAACTGAATCTTTCCTTTCCAATTGTAGTATAAAAGTTGTCCTTGATGGACAGCACTCTTCTTCTTATTCTATATCTTCAGGGGTTCCTCAAGGTTCAATCTTTGGCCCTATACTCTTTTTAATTTACATTAATAATCTTCCATATATTCTCACTTCTAAGGTGGCATTGTTTGCTGATGATACTCCCATTTATTCTTGTTGTGATAAGAAGCCAACACTCTCTGCTTGCTTGGAGGGGGCATTTAAGCTTGAAAAGGATCTCACTTCTGCTACATCATGGGGCTCACAGTGGCTGGTGAACTTAAGTTCAGATAAAACTCAATTTTTTCCGCTAATCGTTATTGCAATAATTTAGATCTTCCTATATTTATGAACAGTAATGTACTCGATGAGTCATCCACTCTTCGTCTTCTAAGATTAACTCTTACTTTGGATCTTTCTTGGAAACCATACATTAAACCTGTTGCAAAATTAGCATCTGCTAAGGTTGCATCTCTTTATTGAGCTCGACACTTTCTTACTTCGGATTCTATTCTCTATCTCTATAAATCTCAAATCCGGCCTTGTATGGAATACTGTTGCCATATCTGGGGCGAATCGTCTAATGATGCCCTTTCTCTTTTAGACAAGGTGCAAAAAAGCATTGTAAACATAGTTGGACCTGCTCTTGCAGCCAACCTCCAACCATTATCACATCATCATAATGTTGCTTCTCTTTCTCTTTTCTACAAACACTATAATGGGCTCTGCTCTAAAGAGCTAGCGTCTCTTGTGCCATTCACTAAAATTCATTTTTACTCCTCATTCAATTAAGTCTCATCCTGCTTGTGTGACTGTTGCTAAGTGCTCCAAAAACTCTTATTCGTCTAGTTTTTTTCCTCAAACATCAGTTCTTTGGAATTCACTTCCTTCATCTTGCTTTCCTGATTCATATAATTTGCAATCCTTTAAGTCATCTGTCAAAATTTATCTTGCTCTACAATCTTTTCTCTTCCAGTAACTTCCAACTTTGATTAGTGGTTGCTTGCAGCCTTGTTGGAAGTGAAGGTGTTTAAAAAAAAAAAAAAATTCTGTTCATTGGAGAAAGCATAAAGGAAAAAGAATGGATGAACATATTTTGAACAGGGTACAAACTAAAATAATTATTATGTAAGAAGGAAATAAAGTAGTACTAAAATATAAAACATGATGAAGATTATTTGGAAAGAACTGAGAAACCTTCACAATCTGAAAATGTAGTTTTGAGTTCCCTGAGAACTTTGTGGATGACCTTGATATTATGACTACTCTAGACAGAACTAAGATATCAAGCAGAAAAGCAGTAGCTTGGGCCTCAACAATTTAAATTTCAAAGGTCTAGATAGTAGTAAAGAGGTACCATAAGTTGTTTAACCCTGTTTTTAAACTCCCCTGGATTTTATAAAATCAAAATGTAGAAAATATTTGTAAAAAAATATCTAATCAACTTAGGTAAAGATTTAGAAACCTTCATATCAACTTAGCTAACCAGTTTGCATGCGCACTGACCTATAAGGGTTTCCTAAGACCGATTGTGAGACCCATAAGGGTTTCCCAATGGAACCCTAGTGAGAGTTGTCCTAGGGCCCCATATGGGAACCATAAGGGTTACCCTCTGGAATGCTCATAAGGGTCCAATATATTTCCTATTTTTTTGCCTTTACGGTTCCGAATAGGCTCTCTGGTATTTTACAGGGTTGCCCATAAAGGTCCAGTAAGATTTATTTTTTTATTTTTCCCTAATTGGTCGCGCACGGTTTATCTTAAATACGAGTTTTAACATATGTTTTTATACACAACTCGTTTGTACAGTGTGCCTGTCCATAAATAATAAAAATTATAGAACTCTATACTTTTCATCGTTTATGAACATGTACAATTTACAAATGGATGTAGTTATAAATGCAACATTAAAAATTATTGATTATGCAATTCAGCAGGATATTTGAAAGACTTTATAAAAAAAGTAATTTTTACATAAAATACTGCAGATTTTGGTGAAATTTTTTATTTGTTTATAAAAAAAAAAATTTATCTTGAAAGACATAAGACAATGTTTTTTTGTGTCCATCAATCTGAACCGGGAGTCATTGTTCCATTTTTCGTAATTGCATATCGATGACCGTCAGTGCTATGATCTCTTGCATTGGAAAACTACTTTGTTAATTCTATTTCAATATCTTTATTATTGCATTATTTTGTATTTAAGTTTAGTTTTGTAACAGATTGCAATAAAACAACACTGTATTAAAGTGATAAATACTCTTATTTAAGGATATACTGCATAATGCACGAATTTATACTACTTACTAAAATAAAACTTGACAAAGCAATTGTGCTTAAAACAATTTCATTCCCTTCTGCCCCGTCAAATTAAATTGGTGAGCAAGCTGGCCATCAAGAAAAATAGACATCGCTCTCATGACAAGATTTCAGAGGTCTTTGCCACCAATGTCCGATATATGTTTTGCCGAAAAGAAATGGCATACAATGAAAAGACAAAATTGTCACTCTTAATCATTTAAAATCATGTTTGATCACACTTCTTTTAAACAAGTCACCCTCAACATGGCAACAACTTTAACCTTGATTATTTAATATCTTGTTGCAAGTAAGTGATGCAACTAAAGTTTTTATTGGTCAGAAATCAGGAAATATAATTATTTTATTTCAAATAATATAATTACCCCACCATCAGAGTTGAACCCATTCATAATACCTTTTATAATGATACCATAGCATCCCATCTTAAACCCAATTTATTTTACACAATTAATCTATACTAAACTTGAGTTTAGTATTTGTAAATATTGAGTTGAATTTGTAAATCATTTTAAACTTATAAGATTTTTTTTTTCTCTACGCAAAGCAACTTTTCCTTTAATGTTTCAACATCTGCTACAAATGTCAGTGGCAACTTGATATTTTTTGGCGAATCAAATATAACTTCTTTACTCTAGGACTTTTTGTTTAATAGTGATGTATGCACTTTAAGAGTTTTTTTAATCTCCTCAACATTGCTAACCAAAGTTTTTATCAAATTAAATACTGTTAGAGGGTTAGAAATTTGACTTAAACTGGAGCCTAAATAAAAAATATATTACAAACTGTAACTGTGTAATAACACGGTTAAAGATTTATAATTTTATAACAAACCTTTTGATGTTACCATGAGGTTTAACAATGGAGCACTCAAATCAAACTTTTTTTTTAAGAATTTTTAAACCATTTGTATATAACTCATTCAAAAAATGGTTCATATTAAACCAAAAAATGTATAACTAAATACTTGCATTTTTTAACAAGTTTTTCAAACATACTTATACATTAAATATAAATTTTAAGAATTTTTATTTTTTATGTTTAAACAAAACTAAACTTGCAAACAAATACAAAGAAACAAAAAAAGATTTATTTTTTATAAATTATGACAAGAAATGTTTTAACTTTTTATTATAATATTTTATGTATTTTTTATTGAGTACAAATAATTAAAGTTTTAAAAGTAAACTTGCAATTAATGAACACTTTCAAATAAGAGTTTTTATTATAATAATTTAATTTATTTAAAAAAAAACATAACTTAAAAATAGAAAAAGACAAAAAAAATTTCAAAAACACTTGCAAAAAAAAAATATCCTATTGAAATGTAATAATACTAAATAAAACATGATTATTATTAAATACTTAGTAAATATTAAACTGTTTACAATAATATATATGACATTTGTTTTTTCAAACTGAAGTTTTTATACACAATATGAAAAAAGTGAATTTAAGGAATTAAAACAAAACCAAAACAAAAACAGCAGAAAATATTTAGTTTTTAATTTTCTCAAAGAATAAACTTTTACAAGATATGAAAGTTATCAACATTAAAACAGTAAAGATCTATCAACATTAAGACTGTGGATTATCAACATTAAAACAGACTGTGGACTGATCTAGTGGATCTGTAAAAAATGGTTCTTTTCGCTTTAACTCTACATAAAAATTATTTGAATTCTTTCCAGCAGGAATATTTATAACTTTACTTGCTATTGCAAAGCAGTTGTTTTCATTTTCATTAGAAACTAGAAACTTTAAGATATTAAAATTTCAAGCAATTTGAAAAACAAATGAAAAGTGGGAACAGTGGGGACAAAATTTTCGTGAAAAGTGGGAATAGTGGGGACAAAATTTTTGTGAATAATTTTTATGATACATAATCTGAAAATATTTTGTAGATAATTATCAAATGAAAACGTCAAATAAAAGAATAACTATAATTAGACATATTTTATAAATACTAAATAAATAACATATTGCTACTTGACCAACCATTTTTATTTTTAAAAAATTTTCTCAGATATTATAGTTGTTTTTATTGTTTTCCCATATTGGTCCCAGGCAGATTCCAACAAAAAAGTCCCTATGTATCCCATACCAGATTACTGAACAAATCCAATACATATGGGTATATGTATTGGTTGGCTGGGAAGAATTGGTTTTTTAATTTTTATGATCTTATCATATGTATTATTATTACACATATCTAAAACTTATGAAATAATAGTCTAATAAAAATTGTAATTCAAATTTTGTATAAGTTTATTACTTGTAGACTTTATTTTTAAGGTATACATTTATTTTTCTTATTTATTATTTATATTTATTATTTTTTAAGGTATACATTTATGATATTCGAAGCAGCTCTTATTTACACAGACTTGGTGGTCATTCTGATGTTGTTACAGCTGTTGCCTTTCACCCTGTGAATCCAATGGTAAATTATTTTATTTGTTTACTAATTAGGTACTTAGTATCGCAGAGTAAAGTATAATTGGTGATGATAATTATAAGGATAATTGAATTTACACTACTAAGGTTTTCTCAAAATCTTTAAAATGTAGGTAATAATGAATTCAGTTTTGAGTTGAAATTTAATATCTACCACTACATAAATTCCCTTTATACAAAAGCATATTTTATTCTTTTTTTACGCTCCATATTGTTTTATGTTTGTTTTATTTTGCGATAGGTTTTTACTATATATATTTTATTTATATATATTTTGGTTTAGTAAGCAATACTTATTTAATATTTATATTTTTGATCACAATATTAATAATTTGATCAGAGTTTAATAAAGATTTATGCTTATTATTTTATATTTTTAGTCTGATTTTAAAGTTTCTCTTTAAATAAAATAATACTGTTTATTTATAGCCTTTATTTTTCTCTGGACAAACTGCCAAGTAAACTTTTTTTTAAAACTAGTTCTCTGTGATCCTAGTATATTTCATTCTTCTTTCAAGCATTTACTGTTTGTGTGACCATTTGGCAAATTTGTTTGCCAAAATATAAAAAGTATAGGAATGGTTTATATATAGATTTGCACCCTATTTTGTTGTGTAAAATATAATGTATAAACATATATTATATATATATATATATATATATATATATATATATATATATATATATATATATATATATATATATATATATATATATATATATGTATATATATATATATATATACATATATATATACTTAAATTTTAGAAAAAACAACTTTTAATGGAACTTAAAGTTTCATGCCTATCTTCGTCTTCATAAAGGTGTGTCGATTTATTAAAAATAACTTCACTTGATGAGTTGGCAGACAATCTTAGCTCGATATTTTTTGGAAGATTATTTATTATGCTAGGTGGATGGTTAGAATCAGCATGCACATAATTTAGGTTATTTTCAGGCTTGCAGTATGGTTGAAAAGAATTTTCAAAATATAAAAAAATTTGTAAGCTTTGTTTAAATGAGAAGTTTGAAATATTATTTTACAAAGGAAACAATCTGCTAAACAAAAGAGGCGAATTAGTCTCTAAATGCAGACACAAAAATAAATTTCTCCTTTCATTATTTGATAGCGGAGATTAGTTTTCCATTACGTCTTCTTGTACTATAACGTCAGAACTCAATATACCGTAGTTTGTAATTTTTAAACGGTTTTTTATATTTTTGATTTTGTACTTCATGGCTGATGATTGCCGATAAGCATGAAACTTTAAGTTCCATTTAAAGTTGTTTTTTCTAAAATTTAAGTATAAAACGGTCTGTTTTTGAAAAAATTTTATTTTCTTAAATATTGAGCACTCTACAACGATCAAGAGTTTAGAGTTTTTAACACTAAATCATACAACAACAATACATACATACATATATATATATATATATATATATATATATATATATATATATATATATATATATATATATATATATATATTATCGTGTATATATATATATATATATATATATATATATATATATATATATATATATTATCGTGTGTATATATATATATATATATTATGTATATTGTTTATGTATATATATATATATATATTTTATTGTGTATATATATTTTATTGTGTATTTACTTTTTTGTATACTTTAACATTATCTTAGATGTTTTATTTGATAGGTTTAATATACAATTATTTCCTTTTCAATCTTTTTGAAAAAATTTTTTATTTTCGAGTTTTAAAACTTATTGTAGCTGTGGTGGGTTGATTGTTGTTGCTGTGGTGGATTGATTGTTGTATCTGTAGTGGGTTGATTTTTGTAGCTGTGGTGAATTGATTGTTGTGACTGTGGTGGATTGATTGTTGTAATTGTGGTGGATTGATTGTTGTGACTGTGGTGGATTGATTATTTTAGCTGTGATAGGTTAATTGTTGTAGCTATGGTGGGGTGATTGTTGTAGCTGTGGTGGATATAAATTAAAAACAAACTTAGAATGTTTTAAAATTATTGTAGAAAATGATTTTTTATATTTTCAGAAGTATATTTATATTTTTAAGATTCTACAAAGTTCTGAAAATATCATTCATGCAGTAAATAAGAAAATACCCATCTTGAAAATAAATAGTAGCTTAAAAAAAACTTACAAGTATGATTGACATAGATATTGATTTAGAACTGAGACCTGGTGCTTCAGAAAATTTTAACTTAAGTAGTATTTCACTTCAACAATCAAGTAAAAAACTTGGTTTATCATAGAAGAATTTCCTTCTCAATCAGAAATAAATAATATTGTTACTACAGTGGTTGGCCATCACATTAGGACCACACATTTTTTTTACAGTTTATTTCAAATAGATGGCTTAAATTTCCATATGATAAAGCATGATGTTTTTTTTTATATTACATTTTTTTTTTTTTTAATTCACCTCCCCAAGGCCAAGAAGGCCACTACAGACAAGGAGGCTACTTAATTGTGGTTATAACTATTTTTACCGCACATACCAAGTTATTTCTATTCTTAGTAAAGTTTAATAAAAATTTTATCAATTGGCGACTCTGGCTGTCAGCAATAACCTGTCATAGTCAATTTTGTGCATTTTAGACAATTTAATGTTATTTTTTATTTATTAGTTTGATTAAACTTTTAATGTGATTTAGTTTATTTCAAAGCTTGAGTGCTTTATTTCATTGATTTTTTTTGTGTGTGTGTGTGAAATTAAAGATAATCAGTAAGTGATTATCTTTAAATAAAAGATTTAATGGTTTTTTAAATGTTATATAAACAGATACCAGTTTATCATTTTTTAAAGTTCTAAATTTTCAGCTATGGGGGAGAAAATGTGATCTTCCACCAACAAAAGTTAGTCAAATTAGATGTTTTTTACAGAATACGCAATAATCTCATAGAAAAATTGCGCTAATTGTAAAGGTTTCTCACCTAATCATATTGTGAGTGTGAAAAAAAATCGATACTGGAGAAGTGTTTGGTGTTAAGAGAGTACCTTCTTAATGCAAAACAACACCAAGAACAAATCATCTGCCTGGAAAACAAAAAGTAGTCACAAAAACCATTGACTAAGCTTATTCTCAAAGCTGGTATTGTTGTACAGATGGAAAAAACAGCTTTTGTTTGTTTTATATCCAACAAAAAGTTAATCTTAACTGCATTGTAGAAACAGTCAAGCATCCACAATTAGTAATGATCTGGTCTGTCATTTGTGGGCAAGGAGCAGGACATCTCTAATAAGTCATTGGGACAATGAGATAGGACCAGTATATCGAAATATTGGAAAAGAAATTTAAATAACAAGCAAGATTTTATGCTCAATTATGTTTTCTTTTAGATGTTGAATGGTATGTTAAAAAAATCATCATTTTTTTCTTTTGCTGCAAGAGCCCAATTAACAAATGCACGATGTTATCCATGATCAGTTGGCAATATTTGTTGTGTTAACTGTATTTTGTTAGCTTTTAGGTGAAGATACTTATGCAAAATATTGAATAAAGTGGTTTGTTTTATGCCTAATTGCTGTGAACAATGACGAATTTGACACTTCACAACCACTACGACTGTAAATTTTTTTTTTTTTGATCTTGAATTGAACCAGTTTTCTCAAATTTATTCATAATATTTTGAATGGTGGAGTTTGTTGGACAATTTCTTCTTCCAAATTTTGTACAAAATAATCTTCCAACTTCTGCATAATTTTCCCTAAATTTAAAATAATTTTTAACAATGTAGACGCATTGTTCAATTTTATATTTGTCCATATTTACTAACCGCAATGTTTACACTTGACAGTTGTCAATATGCAGAAAACATTTTAGTAAGAAAAATACAAATGGTGCAAATTTAAAATAGTTAATTAAAATTTGAACACTCTGTGTATTAAATGTTAGAAACATTAATGCAGAACAGCGTACTCGTGATTGGCTTGACTAGAGCAAGCATAAGTATTTTTATATTGTTTTCCTTGTCAGTTATTTTGTAACAGTGTCTGTTCGAAGCTAAGTACTGCTTCCAAATCTGCAATAACTATAGTTGAAAGCTGGCCGGCAAGTGCCAATTGGTAGATTTTATGTAATAAGATTCCAGATCATGAAAGAGTAATGAGAATATAAAGTGCTATCTAGCATGACATGAATTAGAAGAGCATTTGTTAATTGAAGATGGTATTGATAATTTTATTGAATCATCAATTAAATTGAAATCGGAAAAATGATACCAAATTTTGAGAAGAATTGTCGATGTTATCCTTTTCTTAAAAGAATGTAATCTTGTTTTCTAGGGATCTTCATAATGCATTGGTGACTCAAATAATAGAAACTTTTTTAGGTCTGAAAGAGTTGTTTTTAAACTGGGACCCTAAAATAGACTTTTTTTAAAAGTAGCTGAGTCACAAAAAACTTTGAAAGACTCTAAGTATGATCTCTCTCAAATGATTTACGATTTACAAAATAAATTTGTTGCTGAATGTTTGGAACTTGTTACGCAGTATGTTTTCGAAAAAAGGATTTCTGCAAAGTACTATGCAATAATTGTAGATTCCACCACAGATTCATCTCATGTTGAGCAAACAATATTTGTTTTGCATTACTTAGTTTGTCATGAATTGCATTATGAAGTTGTTGAACAATTTTTTAAATTTGTAGTGAAAAAAGAGTTCTGAAATTGCTCAAATGATTGCAAAAACGTCAGAAAGTTATGCTATTCCATTTACTGATTGTGAGGTGCAAAGTTATGATAATGTGCCAAAAATGTATTCTAGAAGGCATAACCTACTTGGGAACTATTCAAACAATATGCCCTATTCAGTTCTAGCCCAAAGATATGGGAAATATTAACTAAGCATATTGGTTGTTCGCTTCATGGCACATTTGGCACCAGATAGTCAGATTGAGTTGAGAGGCTCAAACCATTCGTAGCACACCTTCCAGGAGTAAAACTGACTTTAGAAGAATTTCTCCAGCTAAATCTTACCCTATAAACAAAAAAATATCAGTACCTTTACCTGCATTATTAAGTCAGTTGTGTGGCAATTAATTTCTATCAATTTTTGCAGCAAAGTCATTTTAGCTAGTAACTTTAGATATGGAATTTTTAAAAATTTAAAAAATTTTAAAGTTTGTTTTTATAACTATAAGCTATTCGTTACTGTTGGAAAGCAATGCGGAATAAAACTAAACTTGTTGCATCTAACCTTCATATAGAAATAAAACTTGTTGCATCTAACCTTCATATAGAAATAAAACTGTTTAGAAATAATAAAGAAGCTTCAGCAAGCTTAAACTTATAAAAAAATATTTCAGGTCCACCATGATTTAGGATTGCCTTAACAACCTTGCTAAATTAAGTATTGAGTCTGACATATAGACATAGATAAAGTAATCCATAATTTTGCTGAGAAAATGGCGCACAAAGCAACTTTGTTTTAACAAAGTACATAGTTGTTCCGCTTAACAATATTTTTAGATCTTTTGTAGATTCTTCTGTGCAAAATAATAATTTTTTTTTTAATCTTTTTATTTAAATTGTATTTAAAAGAAAGTAAATAGAAATTTTTGTCGCATTATTAACAAACGGATAAGAATATATATATATATATATATATATATATATATATATATATATATATATATATATATATATATATATATATATATATATATATATATATATATATATATATATTATACAAAAATCGTAATTAGGAATTGGAACCCTTAAACATTTTAAGGTCGGCTTAGGCTTAAGGTCGGTTAGGCCCTAATTCCGAGGGTTGTATATTTATGTATTGATATATCCTATTCTTACATATTTACTACATCTGAACAAAATTTTCTCGCTTATTTTACTATTAATCACATTTCTCGTATATTTATGATGCCATTTTATAAATGAACTTCATTTTTATTATTTTTTTATACCAGTTTAAACTATTATTTTCATTTGTATTTAAAAAATATTTTGTCGAAGTATTTAGCAATATTTTGTCAGATCATTCTAAATACAAGTTATACTTAAACTTGTATTTAAAATCGATTATCATCTTATAGATCAAAAATCCATCAGGAAAAAAATAACAGTAAAATTACACTACGAATGTTTATCTTTGCCCCTCTTTCTGCGCTGGATGCGTATCTGCAATGTTTTTTCTATAATTGTAATTTCTTATAATTTTTTTAACAAGTTTTTTTTTGGAAATGTTTTGTTTTATTTGGTTTTAGAAATGTTTTTCATGGTATAATCTTTACTTACTTTTAAAATGTATTTGGCAAAAAATGATGTTTTTTCTAGATTGCTTGTGGATCTCGAAGCGGACAACTTCGTTTTTACATCAATGAGTTATTTATGAGTCAAAAAGAATAAAAAAAATTAAAATATACAGCTGAATCATTTAAGAACTAAAAAGGCAACTGAGTATTTTTTTACGTCAAAATCACTTTACAAGCCAACCAAGTTATTATTTATGGAATATTTAAATCATAATATTTTTAATATAATTTGTAAATAAATTGGTTTTATCATACTCTGTAAAAATAATTTTTAATTTATTTAAAATAAATTTATGTAAATCATTACTTTAGCTCATTTATTCTCATCAATACTAGTTTCCTTGTTAAAAAATTCTAAAATTTCAATGACAGTAGTCTTCTATATAAATTATTTGTGTACTATTTGTCCAAAAAAAACACGGTTTTGTGGAAATCGGTCAAAATTAGTTTTCAACTATCTTTCAAAATCTTTTCTATTTTATGTGACCGCGACAAAAAAAAAAAGAAAGAGAAATCTATCTCAAAAAATGTTAAAGCAATTTGATAAATATTTTCAGAAATGACAATTATTTAATCGTGTCGCGTATTATCTGCGCGACACGATGTCAGCAGGGATATAAAATAACTTTTTTATTCTTAAAATTATAAAAAAAGAGATAGCCAAAAGATCAGGGAAGTAAAATTTGATTAGAGTATGACATTGAAACACACTAGGCAAACACTTACATTTCTTAAAAAAACGGGGTTTTTTAAAATAAAACTAGAAAATGTCTAAGTTTAAAAAATTAGCTCATCAGTGTTATTTCTTCGTGGTTACATTATCAATCCATCTTTAAATTATACAAATTATGCAAGTATTCCATAAAGTAGCAAGGAAAGTACAAAGTTATAATACTTTTAATACCGCCTAAAAAATACAATTAGAATAATCAATTTGTCAGATGTTTTTTTTTTTTTGTGTGTGTGTTTTATTTTCAATGTATTTGAACTCGTATTGTATATAACAATGTATTGAACTTATATAACAATGTGTTTGAACAGAAAAAATTTGAAGCATTTAATGTATTATAAAAAATTATTTATTTTTTCACGTGTTTGATGCTCTTTTACTTTGAAAAAAATCCTGGTTGAAACTTTTTGTCTCAAGTTACCAATTACACTCAATTACATTTAAAAACATCTAAACTTCTCATTGTATTTATTCTTGGAGAACACATTTTTGACTGGGCTCATGTTACTAGCAGTGTCCCACAAGGCTCTGTTTTTGGTCCAATACTCTATCATTTATCTTAATGACTTGCTTGACAATTTAAAATGTGTCTGTAAGCTATATGCAGATGATTCTAAGTTAATGAATTTAATTTATTTTAAACGAAATGAATATTCTTAATATATATCAACTTAATATTTTTAATGTATTGTGTTTTATGTTTAAATGTAAGTCTCGCACATCTCCAATTTCTTTTCACAATTTATATTCTTTAAAAGTTAAAAATAAATGCAATTTGCGTAATGAAAATTTTATTCTTCAACCAGTTTTCAAAACTAATTTTGGTAAATTTTGTATTTCATTTAGAGGAGCATTTTTATGGAACAAAATAGTGTTAAAACTTTTTGATTTCTCTCATGAATGGAACTTTTTCTTATTTAAAAGAAAATTGAAAGAAATTCTTTTCTCAGTTGAAAACATTCTGATATATTTTTAAGTTTGTTTTGTTTTTTATTAATACTCTTAGGAAATATTTTATCGTAATTTATATATACGAAATCTTTTATCTTAACTTATATATATATATATATATATATATATATATATATATATATATATATATATATATATATATATATATATATATATATATATATATATATATATATACGTATATATGTATGTGTATTTGTGCGTATTATTTGTATGTGTATATATATATATTGATGTGTAAGTATATTTATTTACATGTTTGTATGTTTAAATATGTATAAATAATTATATTTGTATTTATGTGTGAATATTTGTCTATGAATTATTAAAGGATTATTTATTATTTAAAATCTGTTTAGGCGGTTCTCGATGACAAGATCTTATGATCTTCTGCGAGTATCCGCATTCTTGTTGTAACGTTAACAAAATTGTAATTCTGACTATACGTATTTTATTCATTCTTATATTGTAAAACTTATTTTGAATAAATAAAAAGAACAAAAAAAAAAAAAAAAAATGAATAAGCTAAGACTAAATAATATCTTCAATGATACTACTGACGTTAAAGCTGGTTTAAATAAAATCACTGAATTGACAAAAGTTTGGTTAATGAAGCTTAACCTAGAAAAAAATAAGGTTTTGCATATGGGAAGAAACAACCCACGCACTAACTAACGCACTTCAAGATACAATCAACTATTTAAATTACGATTTGGGAAAATCAGACGTAGAAAAAGATCTTGGTGTATTTGTTTCACTTGTTTCAAAATATTTTTAAATATTTTCACCAAGTTATTCATGCTACTAATAAAGCTAACAGAATGCTTAATATGCTAAAAAAACATTTGTATTAAGGGATTTAGTGTTATGGATCAACTTATACTAATCATATGTCAGACCTAACCTGGAATATGCAATCGGTGCTTGGTTTCCTTACACAATAAAAGAAAAAAAAAGTTATTGATAAAATACAAAGACGATTTTCAAAAGTACCGACCATATGCAAACATTCAAATACTGGAGAATTGCAGAATGATTTAAAATTAATTCAAAAGTTTAAAATCGATAAAGGTTTTTAAACATTAACAAGCACACTAAAACTCTTATTCGTCTAGATCGATGGACATAAACAAGTATCATGAGCATAATTAAAATAAGTTTAATTTTGCAGATTACAGAAGTCCTTTACATAAATTAGAAATAGGAGACATCTTTAGCTTTAATGTATCATGAAACACGCTTTCATTTTTTGAACGTTTAAAAATATAAAACAAAGGTATTCTGATGTTGTTGTTTTTTTGTTTGAATTTACTTTATTGTTGTAGTTCCATCAATACCCAATGATATATGTATTTTAAAAGACGAGAAAGCATCTTTAATTCTTTTGCCGTTAATTCACTGTCACTTAATAAATTATTACTGAAAAACTTAATTTAGGAATCAATTTGGGTACGATTTTACTAAATTTAGAGAAACGTTAATAATTGTAAAACTCATTTGAGATTTGCGTCGGGCAAACGAGTATTAATATCATTAATAGCATTATCATTATCATTATGTTATTAATTGCACTCCATTTTTTGTTTTATATTAAATTTACAATCAGTAATATTTTTTCTATAAAATTGTTATAAAGTTTTTATTTTCCTTTCAAACATTTTACTTGAGTTTTGTTCATACAAAGGTTAGCAAATGTTTTTGTTTTAACTATTTCAAATTAATTATTTCGTTTTAATTATTTCAAATGTCTCATTATATAGATTTAAAATTTTTTTGAAAAAGACACTGCATGCTTTTTTAGTAGAATGGCATTTATTGATTCTTTCCATTTGTTTTTTGTGAATTTTTTCATTTTTTATCTTTATACCACCATTATTTACACTTTACTAAAAGGATAATGTGGCAAGGGAGGAATTCTTAATGGAATAATTTAGTTGCCAAATAAAGTTCTACACAAGGGCGGATCTATTGGGGTGGGTGGGGGTGATGGGGACAATCTTCAACCCCCCCCCCCCCTCACTCTCTCTCTCTTTAGATGTTTTTGAAATAACTTTTTTTTTTGTAAATTTATGAAGCTAACAAAGCATGTTGTTTGAAAATGGAAGTAAATTAGGGAGGATGTTTAAAAGTGATAAGAAATTTTATTAAAATTGTGTGGTGGATCGGATAGTTAGGATATCAAAATGACGTAATTTCATAATTATATAAATTAAAACAGCGTCAGACTAATATTCTAAAAAAAACTTACTAAAAAAGTTTTATGATTTAAACCTAATAATTGCCCATTCCCCTACTTTATTAGAGTCTGGATTCATCGAATCAAAAAATGCCCCCCTTGCGAGCCTTTTTCTTCCTGGTCGGTCTGGATCCACCGAATCAATAAAACCTTAAAACTGCCCCCCCCCCCTTCCTTCCTAGATGGTCTGGATCCGCCAAGCAACTAATTAATATGAACTAGGTTTAGATTAAATCTAAGCTCTCAGAATACTTTCTCCTATTAAAACTTTGAATAACTTTTTTTAGTCTTTAACGTTCGAAAGTTCGAACGACAACTTTAAATTTAAAAACATCATAAAGCGAATGAGAATTTGCATTTAATTGGTAATTTATATCTTTTTTGTCTTTCTTTTTATATTTATATATTTTTTTTCTTTTATAAAGCTCCACTACACCGCTTTTCTGATCTAAAACTTTTTTCTCTTTTCCAATTTATTTTAATGATTACCATTTAATTTTGCTTTGAGTAATTTTACACGCCAGTTTTTTTTTATTACAGTGGATTTTACAACAAACTGAAATAAACCGTCGGTAAACATTAAAATTTAAGTTATTATCAATGAAATAATATTATATATGATTGACAAAATATAACGTTATAATAACGTTTTGTAATAATTATATTACTACAAAAGTAAAGCGTCAAGTAACCTTGCTTAACGTTTTTCCTTTCTGGGATTGAAAAAGATACCACAACCGTTTCCGCATATTTGGTGTAGAATATTTTTTCTTGCCGTTTTGATTTTCAAGCGAAAAAAAATAAAATATAAACTAAGAGATGGTGCATTTTCTGAGACATTTTTGCATCTTTAACTCTAACTGTTGTTTTCATTTTTTTGAGCAGAAAATTATATTTGAAAACAAACCAGCTTTTGTCATGGCCTAAACTCGGTGTAAAGAGTTTTTTTTCCGATACTAAAACTTCATGCAAAACCTTGTTTTTACAAAACTTAGACTTCATTAATTCTTTCAAGAGTTTCTCGAGATTTACACCGAGTTTAGGCCATGACAAAAGCTTGAAATATAAATTTCTACTTAAAAAAAAGAAAATAACAGTTGGAGTTAAAGAACAAAAACCATTCCCTCCACTTTTTCATCCCTTCGCCTTTTTCTAATTTTTTTCTCGTACTTATGAAAAAGTTTCCATAAATCGGAGAGGATTTTTTTGATTAGATTAACCAAAAAAACACATAAAAACAACATTTATATTACAGTTCTCAGTAAGCAAGTAAATATTAATTCGAATACGTTGTTGTTGTTTTTTTAAATCTATTTGCTTTGCTGCTGTTTTCCTTGTTTTTGTTTCTTTGGTTTTCTTTGCCTCTCTCCGAACCAAGAAAGGTTTTTCTTTGTTACCCCAGACAAATACCAGCTCCTTGATCTCTGTATAAAGATGTTATTTGCAAGTATATATATATAAATAAATATATTAAAGTATATATAAATATATTAAAGTATATATAAATGATAATAATAGAAATAAGTATAAAAGTAGTCAGAATTTAAACTAATCATCGACTCAATTTTTTTTTGCCATCTGTTATTTTTATTTAGCCATCTGTAATATGTATTTATTATATTTGTATTTATATTAATATTTAAAATTATTTTTATTTCATTCTTTTATCAATTTTAATTAAAAATTAATCTCATTAGAATTCTAACAATAAACTTTACAATAATAAAATAAAATATGCAAAAAGTTAGAGGTTCAGTAAAAAAAAAAGTTATTAAAAAACAAAGTTTAGCGAGTTTCTAGGACATATTTATACTTATATATTATACTTATATATAGTTTTAAGGAGAATATAGAGTTAAATTTGTTTTTTAAAGTTTGAAAAATTATATTTCATAAATAAAAACATTCAAAGGTCTTCAAATAGAAAAAACTTTCCGTGAGCCAACTTTGTAGTTTTACGGCTTTTGTGTGCTCTAAATGTTGTTTATTAATTGTTTTTACGGTAAAAAATTGTACTTTATATGACAAAGTAAACAAGATAATTTATAATATCTATGATATTAAGATGGATGTACCAAATGGATTATACGATGAACTAAAGTGTGTAAAATGTTTATGCTTATTGACTAATCCTATAAGTTTGCCTTGCTCTCACAACATATGCTACAAGTGTGCCAAAGAATCTTTAGTTATTGAAAGCCAAGTGCAATCTCATTTTGAACCATTTCAAGTTGACAAGAGTGTGTACAAAAACAAAGAAAAGAAAGTTTCTCTAAACCAAATTGGTAGTTCCACACCAGCTCTTGTGTGCTCTAAATGCTGCATCTATTTTATACTTGATGAACGCGGCATAGATGGCTTGACAAAAAATTTAATTTTAGAGAGATTGGTAGAAAAACAGAAAGTTTTATGTTGTGAACTTGATTGTCAACTTTGTGAAACTACGCCATGTTCAAAGGCGTCATTTACTTGCGAACAATGTCTTGTATCGTATTGCTACAAGTGTCTAGCTATATATCATCCAAAGCGCGGTCCTTTAGCTTCGCATTCTTTAGTTGAACCTCAGTTTCAAAGAATTAAACATATCAAAAAAGAAAACTTGACGTGCAGCGAACACGTAGAAGAAAATATTAGCATGTACTGCGCACTGTGTAAAACTCCGGTGTGTTACTTGTGTTTTGATGAAGGCAGGCATAAAGGTCATGAATCTAAGGCTCTAGGTATCATGTTTAAAGACCAAAAGGTAACCATTATTTACTAATTTCATTAGTAAAAAAGTTATTTATTTTTCTTTATTAGTTTTAGTAAAGTAAAATATTTTACTGTGTCACAAAACATAATAAATAAGGAAAATTATGGAGCAATACAATTTCATTTGAAATAAGCTTTAATAAAATTATGGAGCAATACAATTTCATTTGAAATAAGCTTTCAAAATTTGTAAAAGTCCATACGGGTTTTATTGGACTAAACTTGAATCAGTAAATGAAGTGATTATTTAACAAATAACAATGTCTTCGCAGGGTTCTGCGGAAATATAATCTAAGTTATGCGGAAATATTAATTAAGTTATGTGGAAATATAAATTCATATATGCAATAATATAAATTAAACTACGCGGAAATATAAACTTAAAAATGCAAAAATTTAAAATGAAACAAGAAAATCAAAATAAGAAAATACAAATAAGAAAATATGAAATTAAAGAAAAATTATATGAAATTAGAAAATTTTATGAATAACTATTATTTGTAATATAAATTTTTACCTTAGGAAGTTAAAAATTATACCTTAACAAGGGTATATTACTCTACTTTCTAGAAGTTTCTAACTTTTTTAGAGAGGAGTTTATAACAAATTATATGCTCAAGCAATTTAGAAAAACAAGAAATTTTATAGATATTGGTCTAAATATAAAGAATTAATAGATTTGGAACATATAACTAAGTTTTTCCCTGGTTAACTGTAACCTAACAATTCCTGGGTTAATTACATAAGGTAACCTTCTTTGGTTTAGTACTTTGGTTTAGTCTAAAAATGTTATATAAAATACTGCAGCTATTATCCGTGTACCTTTAGATTGACTTGAAGATTACTAGTAGCAAAAGTTAGAAATGAGCTTAGTGTAGCACAGAAATTTAGAAAATGTTTAAATAAAGTATCTATAGATAACTGGTTAAAAACTAATCTTTAACCCATTGTAGACCGCAGCAATGCTTTGACTAGACTGGTCGAAACATTATTAAAACTATAAACGTCTAGCATTATGCAGACTGTTTTAGTTAGGGACAAGAAATTTTTATAGGCTACATATTTCTTATTATAGTATTTTTTTTCTACTAGGTTTCTCTCTATATCTATTTTTTATAGTAAAATTCTCCAATTTTCTTTATGTTCGGTCCTTTTATTTTCTCCATGATGCGTCCTGTTAAAAATTTAAAAAAATAGTTTGACAGGACGCAAGTATATGTGCTTTTTTTTTAAGATTCCGCAATCTAAGAGGTCTTTAGGTGTTTAACGAATAAAGTAAAAAGCTAAAATAGTTATGCAAAAAAAGTTAGTAAAAATTATTGGATTAGTGAGCTTTTATCAATAATCTCAGTTTCAACAATATTATTGGGTTGTCTTATTATGATTTGTATTTTGGTTATTAAGTTGCTCCCAGAATTCCTTATGTTTTATTACAAGTCCTTACGGTCTTAGAACCGTGGAAGAGCATTTATCTAGAAAGTTCACACATCCTTCCTTACCAATACCAGTTGTTCAACGTTCGGCAACGAACCTAGAACCTCTTGATTTTAATCATTGCGCTGCAATAATAGTTTGCTTTGTTGCGTGCATATATGCACGCAATGAAGTAATATATTATTTTTCCATAACATCTTAGATACTATATATTGTGTCTCCATAACATCTTAGATACTACATATTGTGTCTCCATAACATCTTAGATACTATGTATTGTGTCTCCATAACATTTTAGATACTATATATTGCGTCTCCATAACGTCTTAGATACTATATATTGTGTCTCCGTAACATTTTAGATACTATATATTGTGTTTCCATAACGTCTTAGATACTATATATTGTGTCTCCGTAACATTTTAGATACTATATATTGTGTCTCCATAACATTTTAGATACTATATATTGTGTTTCCATAACGTCTTAGATACTATATATTGTGTCTCCGTAACATTTTAGATACTATATATTGTGTCTCCATAACATTTTAGATACTATATATTGTGTCTCCATAACATCTTAGAAACTATATATTGTGTCTCCATAACATCTTAAATACTGTAGTTTCTAAGATGCTATGGAGACAATTTTTTTCAGTCAAAATTTATAAGCAACTAAGGCATCTAATAAAAAGATTTGAAATTAATGAGACTAGCAAAGTGAAAATATGCAAACGGTGTATCTGGTTGGGCGTATTTAACTGGGGACTATTTAAAAGGGTCAAATTTTTCATTTAGGTTGTATGGAAAAAAAGAAATTGTAGTTTAGAAACATTTAAACAAAGATCATTTCATTATTTGGATGCATCCCGAAGTATAATTAATTGCAAACATATTATTAATTTCCTTCTTCAAAAATTTTGATAAAAACAACTTCAAAGGTTTCTATATTAAATGAGAATCATTTTTTGACTAATATTTTTCAATCTATTAAAGAAAAATGGAAACTATGTTTGTTATTGCATGATGAGGTTTGTACCACTATGGTATAACAACAACAAAAAAGTTGTTTTACCATAAAAGATCATTATTCGAAAAAGCAATTGATGACTTATCAAGAAAAAACTTTTTTGGTCTAATGGTTAATTTCTCATTTGGTAGATCATTATTTATTTCTAAAATGGTATCTTAAGTTGAACTAAGCTCTCAATTTCTTTTTGAACAAATTAAGACTACTATCCAATCAATAAATAAATATTCAGGTCAAGTCAAAGCTAAAAAGTTTGATGGAAATAAAATTAGTCAGACGTTCTTCAAAATCTTTAAAAGATGAACTCAATATAAAATCTTGTCAACTAATGGTGGTATTTAACCTTCAATTATGTCCATTTCCTTAAAAATATTAAAAATAAATCAATAACTTGTCAACTTATTTTTATGATAAAGGAGTACATAAAGTAGCACAATAGGATTATCTTAAAAAACTTTATGAACCTGAATCCAAGTATTTACTTTTATTATTAAATTTTAAACGAGGTTTTAATTTTTTAATATTTTATTCAATTGGAAGGCATTCAGTTTCTACCTGTTGAAGGGTGTTTTATGACAAAGCTTAACATGTTTTGAATAATCATCCAGGACTGTAGCATATAAAAGAAAAACAATACACAGCAAATTTTATTAACATCATTGTTTCATGGTGGAGAGTTCTCAATGTTAAGGGAACAGATGCAGATATTAAATTCAATGATTAACTTCAAGAGATCCTAATGATAATAGTTTAGAAATATTTTAAGTTTTAGAAATATGGCTTTAAAGATGGTTAGAAAGTAAAATAAAACTTACTTATGGCACTTCACAACCAATTTATGACATATGAAACGGTGTTATTGAATAGTGTAAATTGTTATTGGATGGCTTCACCAAAATATCGTTTTTAGTTAGTTTTCTACCTATTTATTGAAAAAAGACAGCAGGTGAAAAATTGAATATTTCAAGAGCTAAGCTTTTGCTACTTTTTATATCAAATATTGTTTTCGTTGACACGTTATTTTGCATTTCCGCTAGTTGTTTTTGGCACTGCACTTTAGAAATATGAGATAAATTGGCTCCATCAATCATTGCAGAAATTCAATTTCCTTCAAATCAGATCTAATTTCGTTCACAATCATTTCACATTTTTAAAGCCAATAAAATTTTTTTTAAAGTTTTTTATAAACGTCTTTACAAATAATTCAATATATTTTATCAGGATCGTAAAACTTTTAAGCAATGTTCTTTCAACCAAACTTTAGATTTTTTATCAAGGTTTTAAAAGCAAAAACTTTGGATTTTTTCTGTAGAAAATCGCGCATTATATGTTTTTTATAACTAATGATATCTTCTTCAGCAGTTTCAATATTATATAATATATCGACATCAGCTGAATAATCTGATGCTAATACTTTTAGTTCAACTAAGGAATTGTTTAAATTTTTACAATCATGACAAAATTAAAATCTGTTGCAGTTGTTTTTTGGTAAAATCACTCAAATCAAATATTGGACTGCGGGAGAAATAAGGTTGGTCACACAAAGGGCGGTTACAATGCAATTGAACTGAAAATTAGTTTTGAAATATCTTTTGCTGCGTTTAAACATATTACTTTCCATTCTTTCACTTCAAAGATAAATCATGTAACATAGTAAACCATTTATATCTACAGTAGCAATATCATAGAATCCTGCTAAAAATTTTGTTACGATGTTTCAATTGCATAATGTATTTGCCACAAACTACAATAACGATATTTCTGTAACAGTAATATATCGATAACAGTAATTCTTGCACCTGCTTCAATGCAATTTTATAACGCATTTCCGCAATAAAAACTGGACGAAAAGTTTTTTGTTGTGTAAATACTAATTTCGTAAGATATTACCAGTATATACTGATAGCAGGGGCAAGAAAAAGACTTAGTATGTCTTATGGCTAAGCCCCTTGATAAACTTCGTATATATTAAGAATAATAAATTTTATTCACTATATAAACTAAAATAAATGGAAAAATCAAAAATATAGAGTTTAGAATGTGAGGTTAAAATTAAAATTGAAAATTTTTTTATATATGTTATGAGAAATCATCTATTAATGCTTATTTCAAGCAACAACAAACCCCAAAAATTATTTAAAAAAAGTAATAATAAGAAAAATAAAAAGAAAAAAAGTTATTTTTAATAAATTAATACCTTTCTTATAAAACAGAATAACATTGATAACTTAGAAATAGCTTTGCAGTATATCATTTATTAGTAATCTCTGTCTCAATTTTGACTTCTTTTAACCTTGGTAAAGTTTGTAAGTTCATTTGTAAGTATGGTATTTCATACCTTGGGTCCTCTAATAGAGATTGAAAATTCTGTTGGTGCAAAATAACTTTTTGGGTTGTTTATAAGTGTTATTCGAATATCTATTTAAGTATTTCTTCTGATTTATTATTACTAACGGATTAAAAATTTTAGAAATTTTTATTAGTTTTTAACATAAAACTAAACGATGAAAAATACTTATTTGATAAAAATTTAGGATATTTAACTTTATAAATTGTGGTTGGGAATGTGTAAAACGGCTAACATTGGATATAATTTTGACTGCGTGTATTTGCATATTTAAAGAGTTTTATTAATGTATTGGTATTAATGTTGCATATTTAAAGAGTTTTATTAATGTATTGGTATTAATGTTGCATATTTAAAGAGTTTTATTAATGTATTGGTATTAATGTTGCATATTTAAAGAGTTTTATTAATGTATTGGTATTAATATTGCATATTAATGTACTGCACCAAGCAATGTTAGCATAATTAAAATGACAATGGATAAATGAGAAATATAAGAGTTTTAAACAAAGCAGATTTAAAAAAGGTTTCGCCCTATAAATATTATAATTAAATATTATACCAATTAAAAAACTGATATTTTTGCTATACACCATTTGAGTCAAATTTAATTTTTGTGGCACATTAACTTTTAAAAGGGTGCTGTTAAATATGAAATCAAAGATATATTCTGCTTTTTTTCTGAACTAGTCTATTTTGCTTTATTTCTTTTTTGACAGGAATAATTACACCTAAGTAAATTTTCTTCATTGTTTGTGCTCGGTCTATCTTGTACTTTATACATTCAAAAACATTAAAAATCATGTTCAACCGAACACAGAACAAAACTGTTTACCCGTAGAGCCACTTTCTTCATAAATTTCACCCAATTCAGGTACCGTATGATTGTGTGAAGTTTCCAATAATTTATTTAAAATATTTGAGATAAAATCTGATTTGGTGTTGGTTTTGAACGTGATTTTAGGTGTGTGTGTTAAAGATTCACCCTCCTCCCCCCCCCCCCTCCCTTATTTTATTCGTAAAATCGTCTATGGTTCAATCCGACGTCGGCTTTAAGACAGGGTACTCTGTTCTGAATAATTCAGAAGTCACTACCTAAACGCTCCATAAACCAAACTGAATAACTGTTAATAAAGAAACCATACTTAAAAATATTTATGTATGTTCAATAAACACCAGATTAAAAGTATTTACACGTCTATAATCCTATAAATTAAAAAAAAAAAAGTTTTCAGACTTCGTATCATTACGTAACGCAACGTTATTTCATTACCTCCCAAATTTTTTTTTTGAATGGAAAGAATATTATGAAGTAATAGAAAATCAATATATTCAATCTTGCAACTTTTCCCAATTCTCATAATGGTCCAACGACGCCGGGGGCACGTGCACTTTGGGCCCCCCACTATTTTTCTAAAGGACCTTTTTTTTTTTTTTTTAGAAAATTCAGGATATAGAGGAATTTTTTTAGAAATTGACTACTGTGCTCCCTCCCTTCCCCTCACTTCAAAATCGGCCATGATGGTTGATTTTTAAACGCAAGTTAAAATTTTTATTTGAAAGTTTATGATTACTCATAAGTATTTTTGTAAGCAATACCCAATCAATTTTTTTAGCCATAAAAAAAATTATAATAGGATACCGATTCCAAATACAATAAAATACCTTGCAGAGACCTTCGACAAATGTATGTAGTAGGCCCCAAATTCAAAAATGTCAGATTTCAGATTATGATTTTTAGACTAGAAGGGTTTTCCTCAATGTTGTTAATTATTATTTATTTAAAGTTTAAAAAAAGTACATAAATATAAAAGCAAACTTTGGATGCCTATGAATTTAGTTTTAAAATCACGAAAACCAGTGTTAAAAGGTCAAAAGTTTTATCGACTATAAATTAGAAACTATGAATATTAGGAAAAAAAAATTACAAGCTTCTTTCTTACTCTACCAGCATTACTATAAAAATATTGAACGTGATTGAAGGACATCACCATTCCTCTCTTTGTAACAATTCTAAAATTAAGTATAATTTTTACTACTGGGACTCAATTTGATTATCAATCTCTGATGGGTAATTTACTGTTATTTCAAGAGGTTTTGTTGATTAAAAGAACTCTACCAATGCAAAACTGATTAAATAACTATTTTTGTACTCTCGTTCCACATTTGATAATACCTGGATACTAATTTAAAGAGTATCCTTGTTAATTAGGTAATTTTATTTTTACTTATTCTCTATAGTTGTATTAATTAAAGAGAATAAGTAAGTTTTTTATATTAAGATTCTTCAATTTAGAATGATATGGTCTCGTTGGTTTCAGCACTGGAAGTTAAAAGTAATGAACTTATAGCTTTTGCAGGGTTTTTAGAAATGGAGGTTGGAACCTTGCATGTGCGCACTCAATACTTAAGTTTTTTTTCTTATTCAATTTTTTTACTCAGTTTTCAAAAAGTTGCTGTTTTTTTATATTTAAGTTCAAATTTAAATTTACTTGTAATTATAATTTTAGGAGAATGGAGTTGAACTAGAGTCTCTTGTAGTTGCAAAAATAGATGAGCTTGTTCTGCAGTTAGAAAAAAAAAAGATTGATTTAATTGAACACATTTCATCTGTTGTTGCAGCGCAAAATCAACAGCTCCTTTTACAAAGAGATATTATAACAAAAACAACAACGTCATTGAGTGCTCTGATACATTACACAAAAGAAGTGCTGAAAGAAACAGATCCATCAACTTTTCTTTCAATATCAAGTTCTTTGTGCTCTAGGTAAACCCCTTGTTAAGTATCCACATAATTTAGTTTCAATAAGATTGCACAACCGAGGTTTATTCTCTTTTAATACTTTTAGAGTGGCATCTACCTTAAAAACAATGATTAAAGTTGAGACGCTTGACCCAGCAGTATTGTCTGAAATTGATCTCTCTCTATCCATACAATCTATTGAAGAAGTAATTACTAATACTCATTTTCAAAAAGCACAACCAAAGAAAAAAATAAAAAGTAACAATTTTTTTAATTATAAATAGGTATATTTAGTTTTTCTTATAATTATTTATTTTTAATAATATAATTTTTGAAATAATTTATATAAATATTCATTATGTATGGACTTTGAACCTTGTTGTGAACATAGTTTATTATTTTGTTATCACCATAAAAGCACTTTTATGGTGGCAGTGATATAAGTAACTCATTTAAGGAAACAATATTTAAAATTACCTTTACCATATTTATTATGTTTTTGAAAATGCAGAGTTAATTAAAAAATTTATGTTTACAGAACCTTCCCCGCCAGTTATGTTGCTGGAAAAATGCACTGTAAAGTATAACACAATGGCACTTGAATGGAAAGATCCACCTGGAAATCTTAATCAAATAGATTTATATATCGTAGAACTGGATGATGGTTTAAATGGAAGTTTTCAGGACGTTCTTAAAACAAAAGAAACCTCCTGCATATTGAAAGGGTTGCAATGTTCATCAACTTATAGAGTAAAGGTTAGATGTGTTAATTCTGCAGGTGAAAGTCAACCAGGTCAAACGATAAATATGACTACTTCAAAACGTAAGTTATTTGTGTTGTTTTTATATTGAAAAAGAATTAAACCAATATATCTATTCTTTGATATTGTTGTGTCATGTTAATGATTGTTTTGCTTATTTACCAAACAAAAGCATATTGAACCAATTTTGGTTTTTTATAAAAGAGAAAATTTTTTCTTTAAGTTTTGTATACTTTAATATAATGTTTTAGTTGCTGCGTTTCAGTTTGATAAAAAAAATTCCCATTCAGACATCGTTCACTCTAACGAAAATCGTACAATTACCTGTACAAGTTTTGAAAATCGTGTTGCTCTCTGTGATATTGGTTTTTGTAGAGGAAAACATTATTGGGAAGTACATATTGATCGATATGAAGGTATGTTGATACTATAAAAAGTTAATACACTAAAAGCATAAGATCTATAATTTAAAAAGATAATTTCTATTATAAAATACTTTATTTGGCATTATAATGAAGTTTAAAAATAAAATATTACAAAAAGAAAATTTTTATTACTAGGTATTTTAATCAAATAATTACAATGTTCCATTATGTCATTACATAAATTACCAACGTCATTAATGGTTTTACGACATTGGCAACAAATGATCATTTATGCTATAATTGATTTTGTTCTATATTACATATAATCTTTTTTTTCCAATATCATAAATTTATTTTCAAATCAACATACTATAATGATTTTCATTTCATATAAAAATAATTTCTTACTTAATATATTTCTTTCAATCAAGTACACTTCAGCTTTTTTTTTTAAAGCGTTTTAACGCCTTAACAGTGAATGACAATTATATTTGTTGATGGATAACTGATACTTATATGTGAAGGATGGATAAAGCCATTGTTTAGTAGCCTTTTTTTTTAAAGACTCGTATTTCAGGCAAATATGAATAAGTTTTTTAGTTAAAAATTTTACTCACTTGATAAAAAAGTATTATCAACAGCATTTTAAATAATGGATACGACTAAGAAAGAACTACCACAAAAAAAGTGTTCCACTGTTAAGACATTAAGTTGCTTTTAACGTATTTCAAGAAAAATGCAATTTAAAAATAACTGATGTCACTAACTCTTTATAAAAACGTTTTTTCACTTTTATTTCACTAATGTTTATAGGCATCTAAAACAGCTTACGTCAACTTTTAATTTTTTATACCTTGAGCGTTTAGGCTTTTTTTAAAAAAGCTGTTTTACAATTAAAACAATTATTTGTTCATTAAGGAAACCCTGATCCAGCAATAGGTGTTGCGCAACAAGGGTGTATTAAAGATGCCATACTTGGAAAAGACAACAAGGCCTGGTCTATTTATGTAGATAGCACACGAAGTTGGTTTCAACATAATAATGCTCACATGTTTCGATCTGAAGGCGGTAAATTTTCATTTATGTTATATTTATTACATTAAATAGTGTTTGCTTATATTAACTTAAATTTGATATTTAATGTTTGATTCAGAAGATTTGAAAGGATAAAGAACAAAAAAAGATAAAGGTTGAAAAGGTTTAATAGATGTAATGTGTAGTATCATCCTTCTGGGTTTTTATCTTGAGTAGCTTCTGATACTTTATTAAGTTTCTGATGTTTTATTTGTTCCCTATATTTTTATATAGTTTTCAACATATTGTATAGTTTCTGATAATTCATATAGTTCTTAGTACTTTGTGTAGTTACTGATATTTTGTATAGCCCCGGTTTTTTTATATAGTTTTTTGTATTTCATCTAGTACCTAACATTTTATATAGCTTGATGTTTCATATAGTTCCTGGTGTTTTATGTAATTTCTGGTTTGTATTGTTCCAGATAATTCTTGTAGTTTCTGATGTTCTATGTTGTTCCAGATATTTTATATAATATTAGAAACTATATTTCAAATAGTTTCTGATGTTTTACTTTATATGGTTCCTAATTTGTGATGCAGTTTCTTGTATTTTGTCAAGCTTCTATTATTTTATGAAGTTCCAAGTATTTCTGGTGTTTCAGGTCATGTCATGAATAATATCATCATAATCATTCTGCTACTTGTAACATGGAATACAGTACAACCTTTCTCATGCCCTGCTTACATATACATTAGTTTATTATATGAAGAAGAAATGTCTTAACATGTCATATTTATCTTATAAATGGATGTAGATGTAGATTTGCAAGACATTGTTTTCTGGCTAGGATGATAAATGCTAGATTTTTATGGTTCTACTCTTTTATTTATTTATTTTTTTGCCTATACATGGTGTCCGTCAGATTAGGGAAAGGTCAGGCAATCCAAATATCTGGAAAAAATCAGGGAAATCAGGTTGAGTTTTGTAAAAATCAGGGAGAAATTAGGGAAAACAGCTCTTCATCACTTACATCAAACTTATGTAAGTTTTATACTATACATATAGTATAAAATTTTATTTAGAGTTTTATAAATTATTCTTGATACTTTGAATGTGTATTGTATTAATTTTTATATTTTTCCAATTGAAAAGGGTTTTATTAAAAGAACTCAAGTCTATTTTTTCTGAAGTTGAGTTTAGGTAAATAAAATCATGGAAAACAGGTAATGAATCAGAGAAATATCAAGGAAAAATTAGAGAAATCTATTTTTAAATATTGGCAGACACCCTCCATTAGTTCTTTGATAGTAACTGTACAACTTTCTCTGTTATATCTTAATGAACATACAGCTGTGAAACTTAGCTTAATGGTTTTAATGGAAGCTGGTAATAAGGTTTCTTGAACTCTGTGGTAGCTCATAGAAAAGCTAATTCCATTACCAGCTGTAAAATATCAGAGTATTAAAAATCCCATGTTGCGCATAGATGGTGTCTTTTTTTTTTTTTCCTTTTTTTTTGTCAAGGTCTTATAAAACCCTTCGTTAGGACTTCTGTTGATTAGCAGAAATGAGACAACTGAATAACTTATTGTTAATGGTGCAAAGTATTATCTGTGTTTTAGATAATTATTATTACCACCAAGTTGAATCTATTTATTTTTTTCAAATTTTGGTGAAACATTTTAACATTTGAGATTAAGTATTATCTGTGTTTTAGATAATTTTCTCTAATAATTTAAGTCATGACTACAGTCTCAGAAAATATTAAACAAAAAAAATCACAGAAACAAAAAAAAATCACAGAAACATTTTTAAGAAAATAACAGAAACATTTTTAAAAAAATCACAGAAACATTTTTAAGAAAATCACAGAAACATTAAAAAAAATAGTCACCGAACATTATCACCCAATTGTTTCTTTCTATATGTTACAAATATTTTCGGTCTTATAAGTAATTTTTTATCCATTGAATTTTGAAAAATTTCACCTTAAAAAATTCACTGGGTTAAAGTTATTTACCAAACCCACTTGCTACTTGTAAACCTACTTGTAAGGCCATTCATTTGCCAATACTGTTGATATTAGTGACTTTAATGCTTATTGCACTAAAAGATTTAATTCTAGTACCACTGACCCTCCTCGCATTAAAGCTCAAAACCTCTGTTTTTTTAGTTTCTTTGCTGAAAATTTCTTATGTAATCTTCTGGTTCCAAGTAAGCATGAAAGCAAATATATTATCTTAAGTCAAACAACTCACTCTCTGACAATAAATACGAATTTCTTGTTATACTTCTGTTATACGAACTCTCTTGTTATACTTCTGATTTGTTACTGTAATAACAAAAAGGTTTTACCATGCATTTGATGGAAGCGGTAAAACAAAGACTATTCTTTAGATATATTCTTTAGATGTTAAATGATAAAGTTTGTCATGCTGGTTTTCTCCTTAAGCTCATTTCACATGGAGTAGAAAATTTTTAAATTATTAAACTTTGAATTTTTTTAAAAATTTTATTAAAAACTTTTAGATTATTTCAATTTTTAGGTCCTGTAGTTTTTTCATCTATAATAATGATTTTCCTAATAACTTTACCTCCAAAGTGGTTTTATTGTGATGAAACTCTAGTTTTAATAAAAAGTTATTACTTTTTGATTGCTCAGTACTAGTACTGTGTACTAAGTGCTCAATACAAGCAATCAATCCCAGGCAGTGCTTGCAGTGAATTTTAATCCGAGTAAAATTTAGTTGTTTGGTATTAATAGTTGTTGCAATGTTGTTGATATTCCTAATGAATTGTGACATTCTTACTGAGTCCTTACAAGCTGATCATCTGAGCGTCTGCTTTATCAAATAATATTGTCATACTGGTTTTCTCCTTAAGCTCATTTCACATGAGGTAGAAAATTTATTAACTATTAAATTATTTTAAATTATTATTTTTTTAATTAAAAAAAAAAACGTAACGCAAATATTCACAATTTAAATAAAAAATCAAAATAGCCAATTAGGTTTAATAAAAATCGCCGCGTAAAAGAGCTTAATCTCTTACTTTTTATAAAATTTTTAAAAAAATAAAATTTTTTTAAAAACTAAAAAAGTTTAATAAAGGATCGTCCATATATTACGCAACGCAAAATATATTTTGCGTTGCGTAATATATGGACGATCCTTTATTAAACTTTTTTAGTTTTTTAAAAAAATTTATTTTTATAAAAATTTTATAAAAAATTTTTAAATTATAAAACTTTACTTCTTTTTATTTAATTAAAATTGACAACAAATCTTTTTTCATTTTTAGCAACTTTCAATTTTTGGTCTATTTGGTCCTCTATTGTGCTAATTGGTCCTCTATTGTGCTCTCTATATATATTTTCTTACTCTTGATTCTATTTTTTACCTATATAAATTTCTTATTTGTTTTTGTATGGAATACTGTTATCTTTTGTTAAATATATATATATTTTTTAATGTTTAACAAAAGAAGAATATTTTTGAAAGCATTTTCAAAAAACAGTTTTGTAAATTGTTATTTAAAACTGATTGTTTTAAAATAGTAATATTTGATTGTTTGAGAAAAATTATTTTCTCAGCTATTAATATTATCTGTTAATCAAGTTATTATTTTATACTTAAGCAACTGTAGTTGTTCGGAACTAAAGGTCCAAAATTTAAGCATTCTTGGTAAGAACAGAAATAGAAAAAACCACCTCATTAAATGCTATTTCCATGACGGTGCTCTGTAATATGGTTTTTTTAAGATTAGTTTAAAAAATAAATTGAAATGATTAACACGCAATTCCTTTAGCAATGTCACTAAATGATAAATACTTTTTGTTTTTAGTTTGATACTTTTTGTAGTTAAAAGTAATGTTGTATATAGTTCATTATATTTTACGTAATTCCAGATATTTCTTATAGTTTCTAATATTTTATGTAGTTTCTCGTGTTTTATATAATTCCTGATTCTTTTGTGATTATCTTTAACACTCGGCTGTATGACTTTATAAATTTTGTTACAATTACTTATTGCTGAGAAAATACAATTTTAAGTTGCATAGCTTTTTATTTAAGGTATTGCTACTGCCTCAACTATTGGTTTGTTGTTGGATATGGAAAACTCTCGTTTAACGTTTTATCGGAATAAAATTAAGCACGGTCCTGTTGAATTTCCAGATATGAAAAAAGCCGGCATTGTTTATCCTGCCTTTAGCTTAAATAGAAATGTGACGTTGACGTTATTTACGGGACTAGAGCTTCCAACTGAAATCGGATAATATAATAAATCTGAATTAAAAAAAAATGGCAGTATTCTTTCATTTAAGTGAAATCAAAATATGGCAATGAAATTAAAATATGTTACGAATATTGAGCTTACAACTGAAATATAAACTTTTGTCTTATTATTTGAAGCAGATTATAAATCTGCTGAAAATCGTTGAGTAGAATGAATTATATTTATATATAAACTTAATGTTTATTTAAACTTATAAAAGTTGAATTACTAAAAAATTAGGTCGGCAATTTATTGCCTATTTTAAACTGTTAGAGGTCGGGATCAGTTCGGCAAAAAAAATTTGAAACAAAGGGGTTACCATAAAACATAGAAACGAGGTCGGCGATTTTTTGGCGACCGTAAACACTTATAGGTCGGCCGATAACATATATGTTTATTATCTAAAAAAAAACATAACAATTTATATAATTTATAATGCAAATCTGTAGTTTAAAATACAACTTAAGAAATGATAATTTTACCAACCTTATTCACAGACAAGTTTTTTGCAGGTTCTTCATTTGAAATCATGGCGCTTTTTTAAGGAAAAGAATAATTTTGAAAAATTTTGATTTATCCCAAAATCGGAGTAACCAAAAAATTTTAAAAGTAAATTTAAAAAAAGTAAATAAAAAAAAGCAATTGTTTTTACGCAGCGTTTTTGGAGTAATGGTTTAGCTTTACGTGAATAAAATTTTTAGCAAACTCGCTGAAATTTTAATTCACATAATGTAAAAATATAATTGTTATTAGTATTATCAAATGAAAAATTCTTAATATTGTTAGTTTTTTTTTACTATAGTAAATACTATAAGTCATCTTGTCCCTTGAAATTTTTCAACTTACTCCAAAAGCCGTTTTTCTATAAACAGCCCATAAGTCAAGAATATCAAAAATATTGAAAAATAAACTTACTTGGAATAGTAAATCGGTTGTGATTAAAATCTTTACAATTTTTTTGACATATACTTACGATTTTTTCCAAAAGTAATATATGCGATATAGCGATGTTACAAAAGTTACGCGTTTGTTTAAAAACACCAGAAGTCTAATATCTCCTATGCGCATACGCAAATCCATACAACGCTTTGGTAAAAAAATGAAATGGTCAATTAAAATTCGGCAAAGTTACTAATACCAATGTTGTCAACGTATTTCTCCGATTTATAGATGATATTTACTGTCATCATGATTATCTCGAATCCAGGAACAGGATCAAAGTAAAAGGGATCTCACAATCCCGTTTACTTTGAAATAATGATCCTAAAATACTTAAGTGGGAGTGTACTTATTAAATACTTTTAAAGACGTAATATTAGGAGTGTACCGGAATGGAAATTCTAAATTCCGGCCGAAGCCGGATTGAAAGTTTTAACCTGCATAATATTTATATTTAAAATTATATCTTTGTTGTCTATTTTTCCATTTAAGTTAAAATTGAAATATTTACTGTATTAGGCATCTTATATTTAAAGTTAAAACATTTAAAATGAGACTTTTCTCAGAGATAACTTTTTTGGTAAAAAAAATATAGCTAGTTTGTTACCCAAAACTGGATAGCAACTCTTTTTGCACTACAATATATCTAAACTTCCAAAAATCTTTACCTAATTGATTATTGAAAACAAAATTACATTGTGTTTGTTAAGAAATTTGTATTTTTTACTTAGGTTTACTTATAGTTCTTCATTGCCTTGTAGGACATTTACTTTTTGATTTAATTTACAGTTTGTGTCACATGTGTTTAAAAAAAGAGTTAAAAAATAAATTCCGGCATTCCAGCCTGAATTGTAATTGCGGCCGGAACCAGAAAAACGTAAAAGTCCTAAATTCCGGTCGGAACGGAATTCCTGTACTTCCCTAATTAATACACAAATACATAATTTGTGTACTTTATATAGTACAGGATTCATCAATGAAATTTAACAATTTTAAAATAAATCCCTATGATAACTTAAAAAATTTAAGCTTAAACTTATATATAAGTCTAACCTTAATTTTTTTAAGTTATCAAAGGGATTCATTTAAAAATTGTTAGAATATTATGGATGAATCCTAGGCATCACAAATTACCCTCTACAGCCGCCCCAGATTTAAGCATATTTTTAACTGAATAAAAGCGATTCTCATAACTCCACATCAATGATTTTCAAATATCTTTAGTAAATAAAATGAACAATATATTATGTTTACTTATAACTCGTCAGAAATCTTACCATATGATTTTTCGGATAAATTGTGGGTAAGCAATTTCATTGCTTCATCTGAACCTAAAAAAATGAGTGTAAATTTTACATTGTATATGCATACTTAATGTAAAAAAAAAAAAGTTTCTTTTTACGTTAAATTACATTAAAAGAAACCCAAAAACAATTTATGCATATATAAACAAAAAATCAAAAGTTAAGGAAGGAATAACGCATTAAATGTAAACGGCAAACTTGAAACATACTATTTATCAATAGCAAATTCTTTTAATAATTATTGTAGCTTTATTTTAACCAAGGAAATTATAAAAACATTATATGTGATGATCCTACATTTTCACCAGACACATTTTCTATAATCCTGAAGTCTCTAAATCCAAATAAATGTACAGGAGTAGATAGAGTTTACTCATATCGTTTAAAGTTTTGCTTATAACTGAAGTTATCGACCAATATCGCTAACTTCAGTTATAAGCAAAGTAATGGAACGTATCCTTAAAGTTACAATTACGTAGCATTTAGAAAAAAACAATCTTTTGACTAAGGAATAGCTTGGATTTTCTAGATAAAAAAAACTATTGTACAAACCTTATAGAATCTATGGATCTAATAAATCAGGCAATGGAAGATAATTTACCAGTAGATATCATTTTCCTGGTTATGAAAAAAGCTTTTGATTCTGTGCCTCACAACAGATTGTGTATTAAACTAAAAAGTTATGGATTTAACGATATATCGTTACTAATTTTTTATAGGGAAACTAATTTTTTTAGCTGAAAATAAATTCATTTACTTTTTTTGGACAATGTGTACACATTGTTCCAAAAAGTAAATGAATACATTTTCAGCAAAAAAAAATTGTTTTCTAAAATTTTGTTTAAAGAATTGAAGTTACAATCTGTGGTTACAATAAAGTGAAGTTACAATGAAGGTGAAGTTACAATGTGTGGGGCAAATAGAAAAACACAATGCGAACCTCTCTTACGTCAGCTTGGAGCTTTAAATATTTATAAGCTAAATATTTATCAAGTAATGTTATTTATGTTTAAAGCAAAACTTGGGTTTTCTCCAGTAACATTTCAATCCTACTTTAATGAAATCTCCCATAAATATCCAACCAAATTTTCAGTGAATAACTTTGTGGTTCCCATAAACTTTCTTAAATTAAGTTCGTACCAAATTCAATATCGGGGACCTTTAGTTTGGAAAAAATTTCTTCCAATCTTTAGTAAAAAACAAAACTTCGTTTTAAACTGCACTTTGCAAAGTTTTAAGGATGATTCAAAACGGTATTTACTGAACATGGAATTCGATATATTAGATTTCAAATATCTTTTTTGAAAACAATTTAAAGGTTTGGACTGAATCGCTTGAAAATAAATTAAATCTTTATCACTTTCTTTAGCTTTTATTAAAGTGGTTTCTAACCATTAGTATAAAAGATAACGAAAATAAAATTGTCTTTTTCGTTCATATTTTTGATGATATTTAATAATCAGCCCAAATACTTACGTTTACATATATAGCTTTTTTTTTTTTTTTTAAATTAAACGCATTTTTTTTTTGTGTTTTTATAACTTTCATGATTTTCTGTCGTTTTTACTTTTTTATTTTTAAAATTATTCTGCTTGAAGATGGTTAGCAACAAATTATTTTATTGCTGAAGTATTTGATTTGTTTTTGTTTTTGTATTTATACTGTCTTTTTGTCTTTTATCATTTATTGTGCATGTAAATTTTTGTGTGACGGGGCTCGGTGATAAGACAACCTGACTTCTTCTTGCTCCGGCCAGGATTTTTCTTTTATTGTAATTTCTTTTTTGTAATATTTATCAACGGCAAAATAAATAAATAATAATAATATAAATAAAAAAAAATAAAAAAAATCTTGAAGAAATACCTTTTATAGAATTTTAAACAATGATGAAAAAGTTAGCTTGAGAAAATGGTGGAACTTTTAAAAATTTCTAAAACGGCTGTCAAACTAAAACATATATGTTTCTACCTTTTTCAATTACAAATTAGAAATAAGCAAGGTTATAATATAGATTCTTTAGAAACACCGCATGTTATATTTGACATGTTAGGTGATATACTCTTTATGCATTTCCAGTTGTTCCGTACCACTCTAACTTTTTAAAAAGAATTTTGGATTAAAAGTATCAAAGTTTTTCGCTAAATCAATCAAAACAACTAAAGTGAATGAGAATTTTCAGATGAGTCAGAAATATTTCTTGTAATTAAAAAATTGTGTGTTTAATTGGATTTTTTGGAGGCCATTCAATTGGTGCATAATAAGTCGTTTATTGTTATGCATATATTTTGTTGCATAAAGTTCTTTTTTAGACTTTAGGGAAGAAGTTCAATACAAGTTTTTGAAATATTTTGCGTCATCAGATGGGGAGAAGGGGTGAACTTCCGAGTTAAATTTTCATCTGCCGTGCTCTGTGATAAAACCGTTAGCTTTTCATGGGGCATCTAAAACTAGATTTTAGATGCCCCATGGTTTTGTTACAGAAAAAAACATTTAAAAAGATTTTTCAAAACTCTTTAAAAGGTTATTATTATTTTTTAAGATTGGATAAAAAGCTAGGTAATAAAAATTGGTAAATTCCCACTATGCCCCAGTAAAACCCATTCAACCCCGTCGTTTTTAAATACCGAATATTTAAAACTTGCACTTTTTGGCATTTTCACTATGGTTTCTTCCATATTGCTTGACATTGTGGTGTAAACCACAATGGCAAGCAACATGGCAATTTTTATGTTGAATATGAGTATAAACGTTTATACTTATATTCAACATAAAATTAAATTTATTTATTTGATTTATGGAAAAAAATATTTTATGCTTGTGAACTTTTAAATTCATACAAAAAAAAATAAAAATAAAACTTGCCTTCTTGAATCTTTTCTGTTTTTCCATTTACTTCTGTTTGAAATTTAGATTTATCCTTAAAAAAAAACTTCTCCCCTCGACTTCCGGAACAAGTTTCTGAAAAAACTATGGTTCCCTTAAGTTTAACAATTCTTCTTTCGTGCTCTGGACGCTCACTAATCTGTAACTTTACGCAAAATCCAGTCTCTCGGTGGTAAATTTTGTTGTCATAGCTATACAAAAATGTTGAATGCGTAAAATCATGATTGTGGTAACCACTTGTAAGAATAACTGGAATCCCAGGTCGATCCTATGACAATAATAAAATGTATACAACAAAACAATGTCAAAAATGAAACTCAAAAAAAATGCTTATAGGGGAGGGGTAAAGGTACCAATATAACTCCACAAGAATATTTTATTGTCATTTTTTAAGTTTAATATTTATCAAAACTTTTTTCATAAAACTTTTTGTTGTTGTTGCTCAAGTAAAACAAAAAAAAAAGGTTCAAAATTAAAACTAAGATTTCTAAGATTTTTTGATGTGTGAGTTTTTTAGTAACTAATGTTCAAAAATGGTCCTAGAAATTTTTGAAAGTCTTCTGTTTAAAAAAACAAATATGTGATAATTAAAAAGATAAATTTCTGGTCCCCTAAACTTTCAAAGATAAGAACTGAGTGAATGTAAAATATTAAAAGTTATGCTATTAAAGTTTGACTTACATTGGAAAACAGTGGGAAAAACATTTGAAAAAAAAAACAATTTGAAGCAAACAGTTTTTATAATCAGTTTGTATATAAAAATATCAATTTTTATAAACATACTTTATTTTAAATATTGATTAAATAATATTAATTAACCAATGTTAAAATTATTTGCAACAAAATTTTATGGTCCTTAAAAAGTCTTGTAACTACATTGTAACGAGAGTAAATTGAATAAAATAACATTATTTATATTACCTTTCTTGGATCCACATGGTTATTTGCAGTCAAATTGTATCTTTCATTTTTAAATATGAACTTATCTGAAATACTCCAAATGTCTGCATTCTTACAATTTTTCGTCAGTATCAAGAGAGCAACTTTTCCACGGGGCAAGTTTGGTTCTATTTGGTAGTTTAACTCCTTAGGTGCAGTTGCAATTACGCATCTACCACTTTGATGCTGTAATACACCTTTATAGTGTTTACGATATGTCGTTATAGTAGACGTTAACGGAGGGATTATCAAAACTTTCATAAACAATATATATATATATATATATATATATATATATATATATATATATATATATATATATATATATATATATATATATATATATATATATATATATATATATATAGTGGCGAAGGAAGCTTTTTAAATAATTAAAATAAACAACTTTTAAACAAAAAGAATATTCCAAATTTTTTTACATTCATATGTATGACAAAAAGATTCTTCACAAAAAAAAATTACTGTGATAGAAGAATGGGAACAAGAAACCCTAAAATGGCAATGAGTTGAAATATTTATTTTTTCATAAGTATAAACTAGTTATGTATTCATCGACAGGTTTCAAATTTTATGTTTAAATTATTCAGTGTTCAGTTTTTATGACCATGTAAAGTTTGTGACCCCCTCAAATTAAGGGGGGGGGGGATTCTTTACATGGTCATAAAAACTGAACGCTGAATAATTTTAACATATAGTTTGAAATCTGTCGATAAATACATAACTTGTTTTTATTTATAAAAAATAAATAATTCAACTCATTGCCCTCTCGTTTTGGGTAGGGGGTAGGGGCTAAGATTTTAGGGTTTTTTGTTCCCATTCTCCTATCATAGAATTTTTTTTTTTTTTTGTGAAGAATCTTTTGGTCATACATATGAACGTAAAAAATTTGGAATATTCTTTTTGTTTAAAAGTTGGTTATCTTTATCATTTAAAATCCTTCTTACGCCACTGTATATATATATATATATATATATATATATATATATATATATATATATATATATATATATATATATATATATATATATATATATATATATATATATATATATATATATATATATATATATATATATATATATATATATATATATATATATATATATATGAAATATACAGCACGGTTAAAAATAATAAAAAGATACTTTAGTTTATCTTTGACATCAATATAAAAAGAGTTTAAAAAAAAGATCGTACCTGTAAAACAAAAAAACAGCATTTTTACAACAAGAGAATGAAGATAATGTTTCAATGGAAAAAAAAACGTTCGACAATTCTTTTAAAGAATTTAATGTATTAAAAAAAGTATTACCACGCAATAATTTTGATAGTAAAAAGTTAAAATCTAATTAAAAAAAAATAATTATAAAATGTCTATATACTTTTTCTTTTATCTTACATGAAAGTCAGTATTCATCTTTTTATATAAAAATAATATTGGTGTAATATATTTCACTTTTGAGGCAATATATTTTTTGATTTCATTTAAATTCAAAAATAAACTAGATATAAAACATTTAAACAGATCACTTAATGCTTATAAAGCCGCAATAATTCTTCATTCATTTATTTAACCAAATTTTAAAAACTACAAATTTAATTATAGTTTTACAAATTAGGTTAGGTGTCATTCATATAGTTAATGACTAGTCAAAGGAGTGACACCTAAATAAAATAAACAAAAAATAAAATCAACAACAATATTATTAAATAATATAAAACATAAATTAACATAATTAAAAAAAAAATTCTCTTGAAAATAAAATAGCAAGTTTTTTGTGTTTCAGAGTAATGCAGTATTTTGGAGTAACGAAGTACTTTTTATTATGTTCAAAAAATATTATAAAACTACTATAAAGTTTATGATTCTTATAAAAACCTTTACCTTGAACAAAACGTTCCGCTTTGCCTAACTTAAGTAATTTGTCTAAAATGTTTATGGATCAGCCGTTTCAAGTGTTTTGTTCCGTACGAAACAAAACCGTGGAGCTCTATAGTGATTATGTATTTTTAGAAATTAATATAATGAAAACAGTGACGGATCCAAAGGAGGGGGGGGATGAGGGTATGCATCCCCCCCACCAGAAAATACATACCCTGAAATAATCAAAATATTGAAACTATTGAATAATCTGCGCTCTTGATCTTAAATTCTTCCATAAGAAATGCCTAATGTTTCATTCATTTTTTTTCACTTTGATTTAACCATATAAAAAAGATACTATTGCGCCGCACAATTTTACTTTCTGGTACTTTATTTTTTTTCGCACTCAAAAACTTTAGAAAACATTTAAATTTTAAGGTAAGTTTAAACAATATTATATATATATATATATATGTATATATATATATATATATATATATATATATATATATATATATATATATATATATATATATATATATATATATATATATATATATATATATATATATATATATATATATATATATATGCGATTCTAGATTGAGATTACCATGAGCAAAGAACGACCGCTGAGGAAACCTAGGCTTTTTATTACGGATTTTTTGATTAAAAAACCTCCTATTCGTTTTGATAACACACTTTGCACTTTTGTAGCTTTACCTGTATTTGATTGCAGTATTAATAAACCTTTTGAACCAACCGACGTCCTCTCGCAATCTTTTACTTGTACACCTATTCAAACGATGTTAATAGAAACCGATAACGAGGCATACAAAGATAATTCTCATCCAGCCAGTAATGATATTGCTTGTGTTTTTTCGGGTGATGTAAGAAATATTGAATATGTGAAAAAACTCAATGATTTAGAAAAAAAGAAATTGATGACTGAACATTGGATGCCGGATTCTTCTTTCAAATATCTATATACAATGAAGGGTGGGAAGAACCTACAGAAGGTATACCTTGGTTTCCAACACTTATCAGTTGGAAGTTATTCCAGCTTTAAATTTTCCCCATCTTTGAATGGTCTTCTTTGTGTCACTTGTGTTTTATTTGCCAATGAAGTAGGTGAAAATAATCATAGCAAGGCTACAAAACTGGCACAATTAGTTAACAAACCGCTTAGAAAATACAGTCACTTGACAAGAAGTGATGGACAATTGACTAACCATTTAAGCAACCAATATCACAAAAATTCTGTTGTATTTGGTGATCATTTTGATCAAGTGATCAATGAAAAGTACAAAGCGGAAGTAAAAGAATCACGCGAACGTTTGGTGCCGATTATTAAAACTGTTATGCTTTGCGGTAGACTTGAGATTGCATATCGAGGCAGAAGAGATGACGGCGATGTCAGTCTTGAAACAAGCACTGTTGGCTTATCGGGTCGATGCTGGAGACAAAGTTTTAGAACACCATTTAAAAAGTTCAGGAAAAAATGCAACATATATTTCAAAAACGGTTCAAAATGAACTAATAGACATTTGTGGTCAAATTATAACAGAAAAAATAATTAAAGAGGCTAAAATTGCTAAGTACTTTTCGGTGATTGCAGATGAAACTACTGATGTTTCTCATCACGAGCAGTTATGTGTATGTATTCGTTTTGTGTGTTTGATAAATGGTTTTCATACAAACCGAGAAGAATTTTTAAACTTTAAGAAAGCTAATGATCTTAGTGGTAAAGGGTTAGGTGAACTAATTATTCAAACTCTGAAAGGGCATAGTCTTGACCTTACTTACTTAGTAGGTCAAGGTTATGATAGCGCATCAGCTATGTCTGGCTGTTATAATGGTGTCCAGCAGCACGTAAGAAAGGTGGCTCCATCCGCAGTCTTTGTACATTGCAGTAGCCATGTCCTGAACTTAGTTTTAAATTCTACTTGTTCTGTACCAGAAAAAAGGGATATGTTTAGTACAGTTAAGAAATGCACAACTTTTATAAACGATCAAAAAAGTTATGGCATTAACAGTAACATTGTCTAAATTATTGCAAACAGTCAATAACGATCTCATTGGTGCATTAAATGCCATAAACTTTGTGAAAAAGTCACTTTTAACATGGCGCTGCGATGAGAATGAAATATGGATGAATGCTGATTTCGGCCCATTCAACAACGCTAATTATTTAGCAAATGCTTTAAATATAGCTTTAGTGACTCCTCGTGCCGTATGTAGGCAATTGCATAGAAACAATATCCCTTATTAACTTTGTTGCTTATTAACTTACTCTGTTAATTTTATTTTATAGATTGGCAACCATCAAGACACTTCTTTGGATTTTCTCTACCATTCCAATCACAACATGTACAGCTGAACGGAGCTTTAGCGCCATGAATATTTTAAAAAGTCCTTTGCGTAACCGAACCAATGATGAGCGTTTAACTGGCTTGGCATTATTATATATTTATAATACCATGTCTTTAGAAGAAAACGACGTAATTGATAGATTTGCAGCTAGTAAGAAAAGACGCTTCGATTTTGTATTGTAGATTTTGTACTTAATTTATTTATTACACAAAATCCTATTAGTCTATAAAAAGAAATTGTGTAATTATTTCCCGAGGAAATGTAACTATATATATAAGAAACTAACTCCCCATAGTACAACTCAAATACTATCAGTCGAATCAAAACTGAGTCGATATCTTTTGATTCGTAATTTCCAAAAAAATTACGCTAACCACTTTTGTTTTCAACATCCCCCCCCCCCCCCACCACCACCACCACCAAAAAATCCTGGATCCGTCACTAAATGAAAACAATTTGTTCAACCAAACATTACTTTGTTATGAAAAGTTTGGTGACTACCTTAAATTTATAGTTCGAGGTGGTCTTAAAATTCCACCAGACGATGAATACCAATGGATTTTTTTTTTTACTTTGTCTTATTCCGTTCGATAAAAGTTAAAGTTTGTCTTAAGTGATATCTTTTTGACATCTCTTGCTTATATATTTAAACAATTTTTGTGCACAAATTACACCAAGATCTAATAAAGTACCTGCATTAAAAGTGTTAAAGCTATCATAAGTTTATTAAGAAAAGAATGATTTGTATCTGTTTTGTTAAAATGTATGCAAAAAAAAATTTTTAATATAAAATTCTAACTTTTTATTCCATTTAAATACAAATATTTCCAAATAAACTAATTAAACTCATTAATAGTCATTTATTGACTTCAAAATTTATTTTTATAGCTAAGTTGCTGATAATCCGTAAAAATGATAGGCCCCAGTCACGGCTTACGGTTGCGCGATGAAAAGGACTTCAGTATAGATTGCCTTGAGCAAAACACTTGAAATAAAAATTTATAAAAAAAGTTAATGCTATTTTTTTTATAGCGAAAAAAGCATAAAGAGTTTTAGTAATGAACCAAAAAGTGAAATGATATGAAAAAAGTTGTATAGAACAATCAGTTTTTATTGATTTCATAAATCAAACTTTAATTTATACCATACATGCTATAAATGCTTATATAATCAAACTTTAATTTATAGCATATATGGCATAAATTAAAGTTTGCTTATATAAGCATTTACTTGATTTACATAAAAAATGACATTGAATTTGAAAGTAAACTTGTGTTAATCATTTAAAATGTTTTTGTACCATTTTCACTAAACAATATTGTATTTTAGGCCAGCGTGAAAAAAAGGTTTATGGTTGTGCGTATTATAATGGCAAAAAAGAGTCTCTTAGCACTTTTATACAAGGAAGTATAAGAAACTTTTGTAAATATTTGCATTAATTTTTATACCATTGACCATTAAACCCGAGTTTATGGCGAGAAAGAGTCTCTTAGTACTTTTTTAAAAGGAAGTATAAGAAATTTATGTAAATATTAACATAAAGTTCTATAACACAGGTCTACAAAAAAAAACTTTTTTCCTGTTGCATGAGATATTTAAATTGATTTTTATGTTGTTTTTTTAATGCTAATTTCATATTTGAACTTTGTTTTTGTCGCAAGTTCTAGTTTTTTTGCAATTTCAAAATTTTGAAATTGCAAAAAATTTCTATCTGTTTCAAAATTTTCAAAATTTTGAAACAGATAGAGCTGAATGACTTAGTGCGTGATTTAGGACTTTCTAAGCAAGCTGCAGAACTATTAGCCTCTTGATTAAAGGAAAAAAACCTTCTTGATAGCTTTGCAAAAGTTTCCTGCTTTGGAACAAGAGAAGAAACGCTTGTTAATTTTTTTTTGAGAAGTTCATTTATTTGTTTTCTGTAATGATATTTTAGGTCTCCTATTACAGTTAGGTATTTCTGTACGTAATTCAACAGAATGGAGACTGTTTATCGATAGGTCAAAGGAAAGTCTCAAATGTGTCCTTTTGAACAATCGTAATATTTTTTTTTTCTGTACCAATCTGTTTATTTACAAGAGACTTACCATGACATTAAAATCGTGCTTAACTTGATTAAATATTAGAACACAACTGGATTATTTGTGTAGATATAAAAATGGGTAATTTTTTCTTTGGTAAGCAGAAAGCTTTTACTAAATTTCCATTTTATCTATGCATGTGGAATAGTCGAGCGAGAAAACAGCACTGGATACAAAGGAAATGGCCAATTCGCAACACTCTCACAGTAGGCATGCCAATACTGTGAATGAACCCATTGTTAGCAGAAATAAAACAGTTTTTGCATCACTCCATCTTAAACTTGGTTTCACGAAACAATTTGTTAAAGCGCTGAAAACTGATAATATTTGTTTTTAGTATTTAGTTAAAACATTTCCTGGTTTGTGATTAGAAAAAAAAAAAAGCTGGAATTTTGGATTGGTCACATATTTGCTACCTTATAAATGATAAAAAACATGTTAAAACAATAGATAGCAAAAAGAAAACCGCATGGTTGCCGTTTGTGGATGTTGTAAAAAAAAGTTTTTTGGAAACAAAAAAGCTAAAAACTATACAGATTTAATTGATAGAACTTTAAAAGCATTTTATGATCTTAGATATAAAATGAGTATAAAACTTCTTTTGTGTAAAATAAGCATAAAACATTATTATATAAATAGTCATTTTGACCAGTTTCCTGATATTCTTGGAGATGTGAGTAAAGAACAAGAAAAATTCCATCAAGTACTTAAGATAATTGAAGATCGTTACCAAAGATGTTGGGAAATGATGGCAGACTACTGTTGTAGCATCAATTAAGATGACTCAGGAAAGGTCTATAAAAGAAGGAACAACAAACAAAAGTTTCTTTTCGAATAAGTATACTTTATTGAGCAATATTGTCGGGCATATCATTCAAAACTAAAATTTATGTTTATTTTTATTATTAAATTACTGTAAATAATTTTAAATATTATATCTTTCAATATATGTCTAAGATCTTAATTTAGTTCATCATCATTAGATTTGAATTCGCGCTTGCACAAGTTAGAAATTTTTTATTATAATAAAACCATATTTTTCGATAAAGCATAAAAGTTATATATTCAGCTGTTTTCTATTTTTATTTTTAAAATTGAAATCCTTTAAGCTATACCCTAACATTTATAAATGAATTCAAATTTGCTTTAGAGAAATAAAAAAATACCTTGAAGACATCTTGAAAATTTCGTCAACTACCTAAACTTTGAAAAATAGAAAATTGTTTATTACAAAAAATTTGTAGCTTGCCATATAAATCTGATGTCAAATTTGAGTTCAGCGCATCAAAATTAAGTAAGATCTAGCGTTAACATTAATGCAATAAATTCTTTTTTGACCTGTGTAATATAACACCCTTTCTCCTCCTCCCTCCCACCCTCTCTACCAATGATTTTTTTATACGATCAGTCGGCGAATTGGAACTTTTTTGTTTCTTTAATCGAACTTTTTTTAGACTTTGTGGGCATAATTGGTCCAGAATATTTATCTCTAGTTGGCAAAAACTATATTTCACACCTCCCACCCACCCACCCACCAACCACCACCTTCCCTCCCTTACGTACCATACATTCGACTTTGCTAACGCCGAGGTAAATCTTAAAATATTTGATAAGATCGCTTCGGCGTCGTCAATTTTTAAGTGATTATGAATAATAAGCTTTAACCAAAAATTCTGAATTCACCATTGACTCTTGTAATCAAACAAAAAAGAATTTATTGAAAGCAGCATATGCCAACTTAAATTTGAAAAAATTACAACTTATTGAAGACACATCTTATGTCAAAAATTAAAAAATTATAATTTAAAAGAGCTTCAAATCTGTAATTTAGAGTTAATGCAGAGAATTCATGAATAATACCTGCAAGATTATTTATAAATATTTTATTTTCAGAATTGTCAAGAGTCTCCAGAGTTTTGAAGAGCATTTTATTTCCCTCCCGCATATAGCAAAAAAAAATAATTAAATAACTCCCTCTTTCTTCTAGTTTTAAAACAACTAAATTTCAAATTTTAGGAACATTAGAAAGTATTACTTTATTTCAAATGAACAAACCAGAAAGTCAACCATGCTTTAAATATCCACCATCTAGTGTTATTGAAAAAGCTCACACGCCCGTAACAAGGGGGAATCGTCGGGTACGATCAACCTTCCTTATTTTACCAAAATCTTCTGTTTCATACAAGTTTTCTTTTAAAAATTGAGCAAGATTTTTGTTATTTTCAACTACCTTTTTTTCCAAAAACGAGCCCCCTTTAAAATTTTTATGGTACGGGCCAGGCTAAGACTGTCACTTGGGAGTATAATCAAGAACATTCAAAATATAAATAGTTATTGTTAAAATGTATTTATAATGATGGAAACAAATGATAATCTTTCAAATATATTCACATATATTTTTGAGGATTTTTTTTAATAATTAAGATATTTAGAAGGCAAATACCTTGTGTTTGTGCAATTTAATAAAGTTTCCATCATACTATCATCATCTTTAAAACTTGGCAGTTCTGCGTTTTAAAGATGAATGAGGACACAAGTTTGAAACTTGATGAGTTTCCAATGTTTTCAGTCTGCCTAAAATTTTCTTACAAAATGTATTTAAAATGTTGATAACTCGTGGCAATAGCGGCGCTTATCCAAAAACAACTTATCCAAAAATAACAATGCGAATTCTAAATGCGATTTAATGGAATGTAAACATATTTCAAAAATGCAATAATAAGCTGATATTATCGCTATTATTACTTTTTTAAATCGAAAAACTATATATTTAGGCATTTATTTTTTACGATAAATATCCATTTACTAGCTTAAACGAAAAAAAAAAACACACACTAACAAACAAAGAAAAAACATTGAAATATCTATTCAAATGAAAATTATTAAATTAATAATTTTTCATTATTTTTGATTACTTAAAATGATAATTTGATCATTATAAGATATTGTATTGTTAGATAGATATTATATTATAGACATTATAAGATCATTATATTATTATAGATTTTAAAATATCATAGATTTTAATACTATAAGATATTATATAATATTATAGATTTTAAAATTCTGAATATAATTTATGTTTTTTATATAAAGAAGTATTAATATGCTTTTTAAATGTATTTATGACAACATTTAAAAAAAAGATCACAGTATTTTTTTTTGGATTATTTATTAAAATTAAATTTCGTATAAATTACAGTTCAAATTCAAGGTTTATTGGATGCAAATTAAATTATGGATCCGTCAACAAGACTACTTGGTCTAAGCTTTGCTATGTTAGTGGGATGTTATGTATTTGGTTTAGTTCCACTGACAGTTTCATTATCTGAGGTATAACAATATAAAGTTTGTATTACTATCTGAGGTATATAAAATAGATGTTTTATAAAATTGTGGATTATATTGTGTTGTTGTTAGTTATTATATTAGTTGAGTTATTTTATATTATCTAAATAAAAAAACGTGCTTGTTTTTTTTTAATATAATTTTTTTAACTTTCTATAATTTCACTATTTTTCTGTTAAAGCTTATATCTTTCTTAGAAAAATATTCGCACTATGTCAATTACAGGAGCTGGGTTAATTGTTGGAGCAGCACTATCAGTTATTATTCCAGAAGGAGTTCATTCGTTATATGAACAACAACGTATTATTTTAATAGAATATGTTTAAAATTCATAAAAATTAGTATGAAGAGCTTATTTTAATTTAGTAAATAACATAAAATTAGAGATCAGTTGTTATTGTTATTGGCTGTTACAGATAATTAGTTTGCAATTAATTAATTAGAATCATTTGCAATTAGCTATAATTAATTTTTTAATTTTAAGTTTTTAAATAACTAAATTTTAAGTTTCACAAGCTGCTCATAGTCACCATGTTCAATCTCGTTCACTTAACCATGCTGTTGAAAATCATAAAGAAGTAAATTATAATGGCATCTCATCATGGGCTAGCCTCCAACAGCGTTTTGTACCAGAATTTGAGTTACATGCAATTATTGGCATATCATTAACTCTTGGATTTGTATTTATGCTTCTTATTGATCATTTATGTGGTGGTTCTCATTCCCATGCATCAAATGGTATGACATTTTTAGTTTTAACTTTTAATGCCATTTGTAACCAACATTTGTTATGGTAATAATTTACTACTTTTATATAGCTAGTATCAATTGTGTAGCAAATTTTGAAAAACATAGTAAATGCCGACTATGAGCTCACTGCTGCCTTGTAGTGAGTGTCATAAAGAATCCCAAAGTACTAATGCATCTTAAAGTGCAAAGTTATAGTGCATACACTCATTTAAATTTAAATTTTAAATTTTTGTGTTATGAATAAAGATAGTTGCAAAATAGATTTATCCTTTTTTAAAATGTATTTCAATCAGTTGCATTTGAAATGAGTTACTTTCAAATACTTTGGATTGTTAGTAAAGTAAAAATTATAGTTAAAAAAATATTTAATAAATAGTAGTTACATTATAAATAAGAATGAATTAGCTGTTTTTTCATTAGCAGCACTACTGAAATGAGTACTGTGATACAATAACTTCCACCCTTGTCTGTTGCTTGTGATGATTGTGTTGCTCCTTTCATCAAATTATGCAATAGCGAGTCACATTCAAAGAAGAAGAAGTTGAGGATGTTTCTCAGCAGTGATGTAATATTATCTTTAGATTGTGTTAATATATCTGATGTATTTTTTATAGTAGGAACAGTTGCTCTCGGTCACTCTAGTCACTCACAAAATTCAGTTTTATGCACTATGAATGATGTGCACATTGCAGAAATTCCTAAGACTGCTGCAGGCCCCCAGTGATCAAGTGTTTTCACTACTGCATTTGGTTCCTGTGCAGCTAAGAGTCTTTAGGCATTTTCAGAAACAATGAATAAAAATTGATCTAATTGTTTTCATATCTGCCAGTGATATACTTTTCTGCACACTTGAGCTGCTCAGTCTACAAGAAAACTAGAGATAATTATGCAGAACTTCTTAACCTAGAAATATCTATTATAATTTATACTCTTAAACCTTTGCCACATCTTCTTTGATGATAATGCAAATGTTTATTTTAGGTTTTAGTTTTATCTAGTTGAGATCATAAGGAATGTTGTGTCAAAGGCATTCAGATGCCAGCTTTAGTATATCTTGTATTGTTGGTCTTTCCTTATTTCACCCACAAATTGTTGATGTCAAAAAGGCTATTGTTAAACAAGCAAGTTGAAAGTGACAGATTTGACCTTAATAATTAGGCGAGTATCTCACAGAGATAATACATTAGGGGAGTATCTCACAGAGCGCATTACTGAGTAATTCTCCTAATGAATGTAAAGTCTAAGTGTGTAAATTTTTAATTTTATTCATTTCTATGGAGATTCTAAATAAACTTACTTTATCATATTATAATTTTTTATCTGATATAATATTTTTATTAACATAAAAAAAAAACAAAAAACACTGGATGTTAAAAGATTTTAAACCTGGTTAGTTTTATTAAACAGTGAACCACAGTGCAAATGGTCACACAGTGCAATCACACAGACAGATTTCAAACCTTTTGATAACTGCAGATTTTTTACAATTGCTATATTTGGCATGAGTACCAATTAGGTTGCTCTTCATATAAAAGTGATAATTTTTTATTTAGTTGCTATGGAGACCTATATTGCTTAGCAACCAGATACTTTTCAACTCTTTTATTTTAAATAACAGTTAAATAATTAAATAATTTATTTTAGATAAAAATTTAGGTAAATAATAAAAGTGAAAAAATAGTGTAAGAAAACATTGACAATTTAGAATACATCAACTATTTATAAAATAATAATATTGTTTGAAAATTGTTTTTTAAACAATTATGTAAACAAGTACTTAAACAATTAAAGTAATTGTAAAACATCTAGATGTTAGATAGTAGGTCTACTGATTTTCAATAGGTTATTGTAAATATAAAAGTTTACTATGAAACCACACACAAAAAGATAGTAGGTAAACTAAAAAAGTATTTTTTGTTAACAAGGATTCATCATCTGTGTCTTTTCATTTTACACCTTTTTTTTTTAAACTTTAAAAAAGAGTTTATAAGTGATTTTCTACCAATTTATTATTGCTCTGTTCTTTTAAGAATATTGAGCACTCTTTTTTTTTAAGATGCATTTAAAATTATTGGTATATATATATATATATATATATATATATATATACACATACATACCTATATATATATATATATATATATATATATATATATATATATATATATATATATATATATATATATATATATATATATATATATGTACATACATATATATATATATATATATATATGTACATACATATATATTATATTAAAAGTTAAAAATGTGATGGCTCTTGTATGTGTTACAGCTCTCAATTTTATTAAATAATAGAGCAGTATATATACATATATATATATATATATATATATATATATATATATATATATATATATATATATATATATATATATATATAATTATATATATATATAGGTATGTATGTGTGTATATATATATATATATATATATATATATATATATATATATATATATATATATATATATATATACTCACCTCAATTTACTGTCTACCTCACAGTGTCCACCCTCCTCGTATCTGTGAAACAAAAAAAACACTAATAGACAACATCTTTTCAAATCTTAAATCAAATAAATATAAAGCAGGGAATCTTACCACCACAATCTCAGATCATCTTCCACAATTTCTGATAGCCTATAATATTCTTAAACCACCACCTAATAAAAAGCTCTTAATCCAGGAAAGAAACTGGAAAAGGTTCAATGAAGTTGCATTTAGAAACGATTTTCACAATCTTAGTTTAGACAGAGAACCAAAAATATACCCTGATAATTGTACTCAGTCTCTTGAGAATATTATTTCCAACATTAATCAACTGCTCGATATTCATGCGCCTTTGAAAAAGCTTAACAAACAAAACATTAAATTCAAGACTAAACCATGGATATCAGATGAACTCAAGCACTCTATACAGCACAAAAATAATCTCTTTCAAAAATATATTAGGTCTAAAAATCAAACAAATAAAACCATATATCATAATGAGTATAAAACATTTCGTAATAACCTCCAATCTAAACTCAAAGAAAGCAAAAAAAAATACTACGATAATTATTTTACTGAAAACATAAAGAATATAAAAGCAACCTGGAAAGGCATTAAAAACATTATTAATATTAAAAGTAACTCTCAAACAACTCCTAATGTAATCATACATAACAATAAAACAATAACAAACCCCTTTGATATTTGTAATGCTTTCAACAACTACTTTACTAACATTGGTAAGGATGTCCAGGCAACAATTCCTTCATCCATGAATCATTTTACATATTACTTATCAAATCCTTTTCAAAAATCATTCTTTATAAAACCTACTGACGAACATGAAATTTCAAATGTTATCAACTCTTTAGACGCAAATAAAGCTTCTGGACCAAATGGTCTGCCTGTTAAAATTCTAAAACTATTAAAAACAGAACTCTCAAGAATTCTTTCTAACATTTTTAATATCTCGTTCTCAAGTGGTATTTTCCCAGAAAACTTAAAAACTGCCAAAGTTGTACCTATTTTTAAAACTGATTCAAAACTATTAATATCAAACTATAGGCCAATTTCCCTCCTCTCCAACATTGATAAAATTCTTGAAAGGCTAATGTTTAACCGCTTATACAAATTCTTCAATGAAAATAAATTGTTTTGTGAATTACAATTTGGTTTTCGAACAAACTACTCTACATCACTTGCTTTATTAAGTCTAACAGAAAAAGTTAAAGATTCTCTGGATGAAGGAATGTTTGGATGTGGCATTTTTATCGACCTTCAAAAGGCTTTTGACACTGTAGATATTGACATTTTACTTTATAAGCTATCGTACTATGGTATTAGAGGAGTCTCAAACTCTTGGTTCAAATCTTTCCTTACTAATAGAACTCAATTAGTATCCATTAGTGGGATGAGCTCAGACCTAAACGATATCAAAGTAGGTGTTCCTCAGGGATCTGTCCTTGGCCCTTTATTGTTTCTTATTTATATAAATGACATGTCTAAAGCTTTAAAATTTTGTAGAGGCCAACACTTTGCAGATGACACAAACCTTCTCTATTTTAATAAGTCCATAAAAAAAATCAACAAATATGTTAACTATGATCTTAAAAAACTATGCCTCTGGCTAAATGCCAACAAAATTTCCCTCAACTCCAAAAAAACTGATTTAATATTATTTAAAAGTCGTCACAAAAAATTAGATCAGCAGCTCAAAATTAAGTTAAATGGGAAAAAACTTTGGTGCAAAAAATTTGTAAACTACTTGGGTATAAAGCTAGACGAAAACTTAGCCTGGACTTACCATTATAACGATTTATCTAATAAGTTGAATAGATCCCTTGCCATCCTGTCAAAGCTAAGACATTTTATACAACAAAAAACTTTAAAATCTATTTACTATGCTTTGTTTCACTCTCATCTCACATATTGCCTTTTATCATGGAGTCAAAACATACGTACTGTAAATCGCCTATTTATCATGCAGAAAAAAGCAGTCAGGGTTATTGAATTTCTACCAAACAATGCACATACATTCCCATCTTTTAACACACTACAAATTTTAAAACTGCATGATATTATCAAAATTGAAAATTGTTTATTTATTCACAGCTGCCTTAACAAAAAACTACCTCCTATATTTAATAAATGGTTTACTCTACGCAGTACAATTAGCTGCCAACTTACAAGAAATTCTTGCAGAGGTGCACTGAGTGTGCAAAAATATAATACAAAATCCTACGGCAAACATTCCTTTAAATACTCTGCATTAATGGACTGGAATCAAATTCAAAATAAATTAAAATCAATCCCTTTTAGCAATATTAAAAAATATGTTCTCAAAACCAAATTAAAATACTACTTGCTACATCAAAATAAATAGAAACAGCAATAGTATCACTGGTGATAATAGATAAATCACCATATAAATTATATAAGATACAAATATGAATGTAGACTAATTGCAACCTTCTGTGAGTGTATTATTTATTTTATTTGCTTCTTTTTTTTCTTTTCTTTCTTTTGTTTTGTTTTGTTTTGTTCATGGTCGCTCTCCTCGATTTAGCCTAGCTATATGAGAGTGAACCATCCAGAATGTAGACTGTACAAATATTTTTTATAACGTATAACATTCTTATGTAAAACATCTATATTTCTGGTAAATATATTGCTTTTTGTTGTTGTTGTTGTATATATATATATATATATATATATATATATATATATATATATATATATATATATATATATATATATATATATATATATAGGTATGTATGTGTGTATATATATATATATATATATATATATATATATATATATATATATATATATATATATATATATATATATATATATATATATATATATATATATATATATATATATGTATGTATATATATATATATATATATATATATATATATATATATATATATATATATATATATATATATATATATATATGTATATATATATATATATATATATATATATATATATATATATATATATATATATATATATATATATATATATATATATATATATATATATACAACCCTTGGTATTAGGGTCAACATACAGCAAAGCCGACCTGAAAGTGTTTGAGGTCGGCAAAAAATTGCCGACCTCGTTTCTATGTTTTATGGTAAGACCTTTGTATCAAATAATTTTTGCCGACCTGATGCCGACCTCTAAAAGATTGAATTAGGAACAATGAGGGCGGCAAATTATTGCCGGCCTCATTGTTTCTAATTCCAAGGGTTGTATATATATATATATATATATACATACATATACACACACAGTAGGGTAGGTTGATTTTAGCCTTTTTTTTTGAATTTTGAGTTGTGCAATGTTGCAGTTACTGTCTAGGTTAGAAATGAGTTTTTACCAAATCTCAAGTATCCTGGTTTAAAAATGACTTGTGGATTTATGTTTCAAGTCTTAATTTTGGACTAGTTTTGTTAGTTTTAAACCTTGAAATATTTTATTTTAAGTCTATTAATCTTGTTTTAAAATATCTTGCTTGTTTTGATATATAAATATTGTTTTGTAACTTTTGAAGTAGAATAAAACATAAAACTTTTCGAAGGAACTAATGGTTTCATTTAATTTAGTCAAAGGAACTAATGGTTTTACTCAATTCCTGAGGGGGGCCATGGCCCCCGAATTTTTTCAAAAGGGATTTTTTTTTTTTTACTAAGCAGATTTTTAATAGTAAGTTTTGATATTTTAGGATTTTTTGGTGCTTTCGCCCCCACTAAAACATCATGCCGTGGCCCATGACTTTAAGTGTTATACTTTAATACAGTTTACATTTATTATTAGTCTACGAAAATGCCAAAAATTAAGGCTATAATTACACAAATGAAAAATGAAAATAAATATTGTGGAAGTATCAAAGACAGATCCAAGCACTTCTAGGCAGGTTATTCAATTTTATTATTATCTTATTCATATAAATCCGAATGCAGATATCATAGCGACTCAGCAAATTAGAAATAATATAAAATCAATATGGGCTACAGTAAACCCAAGTTTACCTCTTATAACTGACAAATCTATTAATAGGAAAGTTAAAGATCTTCTCATACTTGTTAAGGGTGTTAATCGCAAGCATGGAAAAGCTAGCGCTAAAAGAAATCTTGATGCAAACTTGGATAAACTTTTTGATATTTTTGTGTGTTCCTGTTCTTTAGATGTGTTTCCCTGTAGTGAGAGAAAAGTTTCATATAATTAAGAAAATTGCATCGAAGAACATATTGTATGCCTTTGCTCTCAAAGTAATAAAGTACCTCTTGAAGACAGAGCTTATCTTCGTGATCAGAGGAAAAAAATTGGTCCAAAAAGTGCATATCTTTCTTCTGTTGATGGATTATCTGTCGAAAAGACTTGATAAAGTAGTGATAAAATTATCTAATAAGCTAGTTGACGAAGATGAATCCATCGTACCAGACATTAACTTAATTAAAGAAACTAGTGGTTTATCCAATACGGAGGTAAATGTTTTATAAATACACGAAATATTTGTAGTAGATATAACAGAAAGCATTTTATTTTATTAACTTTTTTTAGGATGTAGGTAAATGGAAACCAATAAATAATCCTATTGGAAAATACAACTTAGTTAAACTTCCAAGATTTACAATGGAACTAATCAGAAATGAGTGTTGGTCAAACGTAGGGGCAGCCCTTGTAAATGCTTTACTATGGCATTAAGTCTCTCCTGAAAAATGACGTTTATATAAAAGATATTTTGATTGACAAATTCAAATTAGATAGAGCCAAGTCAAAAGTAAAAATTGTTAATGAAAATGTGGACTCAGAACATAAAAAACAATTAATTTTAATTTGTCTTGGAATTGATAACAAGCTTGATCAGATAACTAAAACAAGTAAAATAATAAACTCATCTCAAGGAGAAGTACTAAAGAAATACATTAAGTCTGAACATCACCTCTCATTTACTTATGAAGATGGAAAATCAAGTGGAAATTATTTGACTCATAGGACGATTCCTGTTTCTGGAGTTACTGCCTAGTTCTTGGTACCGAAACAATCAGTATCTTACAAGAACATAACAGGAAAGTATACAAGCTGTTCTTCTTGATAATACTGCTACCAATACTGGACCAATAAGTGGCTTAGTGGTAAAACTAGAAGAGTTTTTAAAAAGAAAATTACATTTAATTGCCTTATGGGTCTTACATCTAAATGAACTTCCGTTACAAGCTCTTTTTATAAAACTTAATGGTGACACAACTTGGCCAAGAAGCTTTAGTGGTCTACTTGGCAAAAGATGTGCTTAAAATATTCAGGATAAAAATCAAGTTTTTTTTGAGCATTTTGAAAACCCAATTGTAGATGGATATATTCTAGAAAAAATACTAATAGAATTTAGTTGCAATCAAAGACTTTTATTTGAATATTGCAAAGGAATAGGCTTTCGTAAAGTTTCTGATAAATGGATCGCCTATAAAATTGGACTGCTTAACCATGCAAGGTGGTTAACTCTAGCTATTTACCTTCTCTGTTTGTATACTAGAGACAATCAACCAACCGTTTCTTTAAAAAAACAAGATATTTTATTGTTCAGGTTTACGCTCCAGCGTAGTTTGAAATAAAAAAATCTTTAAAATTTCACGAATCCTCGCACCTTATTTTTTCTACTATTACTAGAATAAATAATCTCCCCTTTAATGATGTTAAAATTATTGTTGAAAAATAAATAAAAACAATACATTGTGTCTAAAATCTGATAATATTCTTTATGCCATGTTAAAAGATAATGACAACAAGATACAAAACTTTGGTTTTCAAATCCTACTTGCTCTAAGGCAAAGGTATTTTTTTATATTTAACTAAAACAAAGTTTTGAAAAAAAATGATACATTAAATGTGGTAATTTTCTTCTGTTTATATTTATAGAGTAAACAATGCAAGTTTGATAGAAAAAAAAGTAAATTTGAAGAAAATTCCGGAAATTAATTCTAATGCTAATCATTGGTATGAGTTGGTTGACATCAGCATTACATAAGTTACGGAGCCTCTTACCACACAACATTTTTCAATTGAACAAATCCAATATATGATTGACAATAATATTAAACCTGAAATTCCTGGCTTTCCACCTCACTCCCAGAGTGTTTAGCGAGAGGTAAAACTTGAGTCGAAAGCATCCCAATACGTTTATGGATTTGAGAATTGACACATTGCATTTTAACTAAACTACTAAGCAGGAAGATGCATAAACTATATATTTCAATAAATCATATGCGTATATCATATGTTTTGAAAGGACATTTTTATGGCGATATTTTTTAATTGAAAATGTTTTCCTAAAAATAAATATCTCTGTTTAAAATGTTTAAAATTGTGAAAATAATGCTTATTTTGATATTCTTATGTAAATATAAGAATAAAAGTTTCACAATTTAAATCTTCAAATAGTTAACAAGTTGTTATAAATTTAGCTTAATTGTTATAAATTTTTATAAATTTAAATCATTGAGCAATGCAAATAATAATATTAAAAAACATTTAAATATGAACATATTTAGAACGTCAATTTTTGTATACAACACTTTTTAAGGCGTTTTTTTTGCATAATCCTACAAATCTTAAGAATTAAGTCCACAAGCGATTTGTCATCCAAAATCTCTCAAATTTTGAGAGATCTCCAACTACTGCAATATTATGTAATATGCAGTATTAAAATCGAAAAACCCTAATATACAGTGCTCGAAGTGAAAAAAAGTAATAACTTTATTTCCAACAAGATTGAAAGCAACTACTATTAAGTTATGACTTTAAAATAGAGTTAAAATACTAGGAAGCGTATAACTGAAAACTTAAAAAGTTGTAAGTTGTATTAAAAAGGAAAACATTAAGATGGGTAAGAATTATAAGGTTTTTTTGATGTTTAAGAAAAAAAACTAAACATCTGACTATGATCAAAATCTATTCTGGAGAGAATTCATATTATGGATATAAACATATGTATGTAGAAGTAAGAAAACTTGAAGAGAGTACTTTACATATAGTACGAATGAGCTTTAGTTAGGAAAAAAAAAAGCTCTATATTGTTTATAATAGAGAAACATCATAAAATAGGAAGGCTAAAGCCTGATGATGATGATTATGATGATGATGATAATGATGATGATGATGATGATGATGATGATGATGATGATGATGATGATGATTATCATGATGATAATGATGATGATGATGGTTATGAAGGTCATGTTGATCATAATGGTGTTTATATATGCATATATATACAAAATATAACATGAATTTTGAATTAAAAAAATATACTTAAGGATTGTATAAATGTTTATGCAGCCCCGGTCACAAACCCAGCCCTGGCTATATTTTATCAAACCCGGCCCTGGCCAAATATCAACCCCAATCACTTACTAATTCCACGAGGGGATATGGTAATCCACATAATTCCACAAATCTTTTTTCTTAAGAAAGCATTTTTGATGAGTTGGTGCTTCATAATATTTATTGATAACAAAATTTTAAAAACAGATTAAAGCTATTACTACAACTTTGCTTGTGGAACTAAAGATTGCTTTTGAGGACATAACAACACGTGGACATATTCTTGTTTTCATACCTAACCATGAAAATATATGGGTCAAATCATTATACTTCAACCAATTTAAAGAAAACTTTGTGGGGCACCATCTCTGATTTTCCTGATTTTTACATATTTTTATGTGCATTATGTAGATAGGTTAAATTTGAAATTTCAGTTTTCCAAGTACAACGGTTCAGAAATTATAGCCTTAGAAACATGACACAGTGGCCCCCCTTGATTTACAAATGGTCAAAACAGACTACTTTAGAGCTGTATAACTTTTTTCTCACTCTCAACAAGTGTCTCATTTTTTCTAAAACTATTTTCTGGATAGTTCTCTTCTTAAAAAAGTTGTTTTTTATTAACTTGTGTTAAATTAGAAAAAAATTACCTCCTCAACTTTGGAAAAAATCCTAAAA
>NC_088928.1:15715000-15810000 GCF_038396675.1 Hydra vulgaris
CACCAACTTTTTAAAAATAAAAAATATCCCTGTTTTAGACTGGCCAGGGAACTCTCCTGATCTGAATCCGATTGAGAATTTATGGAACATTCTCAAGAAAAAAATCTTTTAAAAAATTGTAGGTGAACCCTTGAAGTACAAAAATTGTAGGTGATCATAATATTGTGGCCAGGGACTGTAGATATTGTACAAAGATGACTGTTCTTTAGTGGCTGCAGGGCTCCTTTTCTATTTATTATTTATATTAATGATTTGCCTAAAAACTTTGTAAATGTTGCATAATGACTTAGGTAAAGCTGTCAACTGGTTTATCTGAGTGGTCTCCATGTCTTAAAAATAAAATTAATTTTATAGAGAAGAAACAGCATTGTGCAACAAGAATAATATTGCCACTAAAAGCACTATATTATGAGAAAAGATCAGATAAAATGGGTCTCACTACTTTAGTTGTAAGATGGATTCAGGGTGACTTGATTCAAATGTACAAGTTATTCAATGAAATTGAAAAAGTAAATTCAATTAATGAAATTTTGCCAAGAACTTATCAATCAGCAAGAGGTCATCAAATGAAATAAACTCACAAAATTATTTTGAAAGTTGTTGGTCACCACAGTGTCAGACAAATATAAATAAAGTTGATCAATTTTACTCTTTTTTGGTAGTAGTTTTTTAGATTCTGAAGCAGCCCCCTTGTTGTTTGAATCATTTGATTTGCAGTTTTCAATTAATCCAATAAAAGTCTTTTATATAGATCTTTTGCATTCCTTGGAAATTCCATCTTTTTTTTGATAATAAAAAAAATTCCCACTTGGATATACATATCTAATTTTGCAATCAATTTGATATATGGTTTCCAAAAATGGATTGGAAGTAAGAGTTAATCCTAGAAGATGAAGAATAGATGACTCATTGAGTACATCCCATTCATAGATGTAGAAATAGAGGAAGATCTAGATTATTGTAATAACAATTGCCTGAAAAAAGTTGAGTTTTCTCTGAGTTGAAGTTCACCAATCACCCATCCCATGGTGTAGCGTAAGTGAGATCTTTTTCAAGCTCAAATTACCTCTCCAAGCAATCAGAGAGTGTTGGCTTCTTGTTAAAATAAGAATAAATGGTAGTATCATCAGTGAACAATGCCACCTTAGATGTGAGAATATCTGGAATATCAATAATGTAAAATTGAAAAGAGTATAGGGCAAGAGTATAATAAATTAAAAAGAGTATAGGGCCAAGGATTAAATCTTGAGGAACCCCTGAAGTGACAGAATATGATAAAGAGTGCTGTCCATCAAGGACAACTTTAATAAGTATTACCAATTGTAATAATAAGTATTACCAATTGTAATAAGTATTACCAATTGTAATTAATAAGTATTAACAATTGTAGTACTATAATTAGTAAGAATGGTTTCAATAATCTTAAAGATGTTACCTGATACACCAAAAAAAGAAAGCTCATTAGATTCAGAAAGTTGTTAGATTCAAGACGAGAGATTAAGTGTTTGTTAATTAAAAACTCCAAAACCTTGCTTATGATAGTAAAAAGACTAATGGGATAGTAGTTAGACAAGTCAGATCGCTCTCCAGAATTTTTGAAAATAGGGAAAACTGATGCCATTTTTCAACAGGCTGGAAAAGAAGATTCTGATAAGTACTTGTTAAATAGTTTTAAAGTATAGATGACAGGTCCAATGTTCAGGCAATGAATTAACCTGTTTGTCAGCCACATCACGGTAGAACTTGACCAGTGGAATCAAGAGATGATATTGATGAGAAGTTCTTAGCAAGCAATTCAGCTTTGTCTTTAGGTGAGGTGACAAAATCTGAACCATACAAGAGAGGTGGAATACCAGATTTACCCTTGTTATAAGTGCTGTTAAAGATTCTCCAGATATCATGATAGCCTAATTTTTGAGATGAAATACTAGATTTCATGATCTGAGAATAGGAGGCTTTGGCGCTAGACAAAATCTTTTTACAATGGTTTCAAGGGATAGTAAACAGACATCTGTTTTCTGGAGAATTGTTTTGCTGATAGATATGAAAGTAATGCTTGCAACTGAAAATTGCAGCAGTACAATTAAAGAAAAACCATGGAGAAAAATGAGGAATGACTTGGAATACACCTTTTCACAGTTCCGATATAAAAGTTATGCGCGCGAAATGGAAATAAAAATGTAAACAAACGTTATTTTAACAGTAGTTTGTTAGAGATTTACAAAGCAGAACTAAGATTTATCAAACAATATTATTAAACCAGTGCCATTAGTCTTATATAACTGTTTTAAAAAAAGTGCCTGTCTAATCCACTTTAAATAACATATTAAGAAACATGTGAAAAAGAAGTACCTTAAAACATTGACTTTTGGATTTGTAAAAAATAATTAAACTATCTTTTTTTGTACTCTATATGTACTATGTTTAAAGCTAATTATATATATATAACACATGGGCTGAAAAGTCCCGGGCCTAACAAAGAAAACACGTTTTTTTTGTTCAAAATTAGCTTTATTCATCAACATAACCTCCATCAAGAGCAACACAATCATTCCAGCGCCGCTCTAACATTTCAATACCACTTTTGTAGAACGATTTATCTTTTGCTTCAAAATAGGCCTCAGTTTTAGCGATAACCTCTTCATTCGTGCGAAATTTCTTACTGTCGAGCATTTTTTTTAGGTCTGCGAACAGCCAGTAGTCGCTGGGAGCCAAATCTGGCGAATACGGTGGATGTGGGAGCAATTTGAAGTTCAATTCATGTAGTTTTGCCATTGTTTTGATTGACTTGTGACACGGTGTGTTGTCTTGATGAAACAAAAATTTTTTCTTTGCCATATTCAGTCGTTTTTTTGCAATTTCGGCCTTCAAACGCTCCAATAATGCTATATAATATTCACTGTTGATGGTATTTCCTTTTTCAAGATAATCGATGAATATTACACTACGCACATCCCAAAATACCGAAGCCATAACCTTTCCAGCCGATTGTTGTGCTTTCGGGCGCTTAGGACGAGGTTCACCTGTTGCTTTCCATTCAGATGATGATCGTTTTGATTCCGGAGTGAAATGATGGATCCATGTTTCATCCATTGTCACATATCGACGCAAAAATTCCGGTTTGTTACGTTTGAACATGACCAAACACTGCTCAGAATCATCAACACGTTCTTGTTTTTGGTCAACAGTGAGCAAATGTGGCACCCACTTTGAACAGAGCTTTCTCATAGTCAAATGCTCATGCAATATAACACCAATACGTTCTTTTGATATATTTACGATGTCAGCTAACTCACGCAACCTCACTTTTCGATCATTCAAAACGATTTTGTGGATTTTTTTGATGTTTTCTAGTGTTACCGCCTCATTTGGACGTCCACTGCGTTCTGCATCATCGGTGTCTCTACGACCACATTTGAAGTCAGCAAACCAATGTTTTATTGTTGTTTTTGATGGAGCGGAGTCACCATAACACTTTTCAAGCCACTGCTTGGCTTGAACGGTTTTTTCCCCATCAGTGTAAAATTAAAACACGAAATTGTTTTTGATCCATTGTTCTGAAAATAAAAAAAGTAAAGTTACTATTAGCAAAATAACTCACAAACTAATGAATGGAATATAATGAAATTTTAACAGCTGTTTTTTGAAGGTTAATATTAACTGAAAAAAAGGTGACTGCAATAAAACTCGCGCTATCTATGCGTTAGGCCTGGGACTTTTCAGCCCATGTGTTATATATATATATATATACACATATATATATATATATATATATATATATATATATATATATATATATATATATATATATATATATATATATATATATATATATATATATATATAATATATATATATATATATATATATATATATATATATATGTATATATATACAACCCGTAGATGTTGTCCGAAAGTTTTTTCCATATTTTGTTGACAAAAAGTAAAAATTAAAATGCAAGACCGGAATTATTTTTTTTTATTAATTGAGAGACTGCCTGCCCCAACCAAACCCTCAGTCGATGCAGCAGCACTCCTTTGCGGGTCAGGCTATTTGTCAGTCGATGTAGCAGCACTTCCTTGCGAGTCAGGCTATTTGTCAGTCGATGTAGCAGCACTCCCTTGCGAGTCAATTTAATTCCTTAAATTAGCGATTTTTTTTCTCTTTTTTTTGGTTCTTCATTTGTCAAGTCATTCAGCTGCAACTTTTCAACCAGGGAGAATTGTGTGGTAGATGAAATGTTCAGAACATTCAGTGTTAATATTAAAGCCCTTTTCATACATTATACAAGAGTATTTTGGAATGCAATCTGAATAGTAGTTGCGGTTTGTAATTTCATTCTCTGAAGTTTCTGTAAGCTTTAGTAACTATTTAAAGGAATTATTGATGAATTTGGAGCTACAGATACTAATGTTTTTATATTGTTGTGATGTTTGTATTCACTCCATGTTAATTTCTGTAAGTCTGAATTTTTAAGTGTTTCAATAAAAACTCTGTTATATCTGAAATTTAGTACAAAATCGGAACTGTGAAAAGATGGATTGTTGAGAGGGAATAAAGGATTTCATGCCAACCAGAATCCATCAAATTATGTAAGTTGCACATTTGTTAGCAGGAAGACGAAAGATTTCTACCCAAGGGCCATCACAAACAAAATCACAGAATGAGTATGAGTAGGATCAGAAACAACATATAAGTTTAGTAGTGAAGGTAAATGATTTGGGTTGTTTGGAAAGCGAGTTGGAAAGTTGAGTAAAAGATTGAGAAAGGCAAAAGTTGTGGGCCTTAATGCCTGCAGAGTCACTGACACTATAGCCAAGCCATTCAGTGTGATGAGCAATAAAGTTACAAACAACAACTATATTGGCTGAAGAATAAAGAGAAAGGGCTTGGTCAATTTGATCAGGAAAAACATCGAAAAGTGAGCAGTCTTGAGATGAAGGAGAGCAATATAGAACAAAGAGAAAGGCAATAGAGCAACATGCGCAACGTGGCACTGTTAGTACTTTGATATTTTATAGCTGTTGATGGAATTAGCCTCTGAGAGCTACCACAAAGTTCAGGAAACATGCCACTTAAGTCTTTGCTTATGATGCCTTCTACAAGACAGTAGTCGGATGCGTTTAACATCTACCCAAAATGAGTATTTTTATTGAGACACTATCTCTAGTCTTTACTCACACAAGAGCCTCAAGGCAGGGGGTGTTTTAATTCAGAGTCGGCTTCTCCTAGCCTATGTCTAAAATAGCGTATCCTACGAGGCAGCAGGAGTTGAAATGGTTGTACTGGGTTACATGTTACCAGTAGCAGGATAATCTGACCTGAAACTTAAAAAAAATTATGTGATTATATAAATAATTATTTGTTTGATAACAGTATTTGATTATATTATGGTAATCATTATTGATTAAGTTTAGATATATATTTTTGTAATTGGCCTGGATTCAACTTTGACCAATTAGTATTGTTGTCAACTTTGATCAATCATAATTAGGTAGAATTAGTTTTCAAACGCTCTTGCTGGAACATTACTTACCATCAGTTAAAATTTTTTTTTGTAAGTCACTCAATGTTTTCAAATGACTTTATAAAATAGTTTTGATAAAAACAAGCAATACTTCACCAGTTAGTGAATTATCGATACCTTCTTTATAATTCATTGTTGTATTTTCTTCTTTATAATTCATTGTTATATTTCTTTCTTTATAATTCATTTTTATATTTTATTTTTGTCTTTATGATTTCAATTTTATAAAAATTAAAGAAATGTGATTTAAAATTAAGTCATAAGTTTTTGTAGCTATGTGTGTATTTATAAATAATCTTTTTTGTTTTTGTATTATAGACTAACAAAGAAACTCTTTCTTCTATAAATGGTACCGGTCTTGCGATGCTGTTTTCGGCTGGTACATTTTTGTATGTTGCAACTGTACACATACTACCAGAACTTTTGAGTCACGCTATAAGTAAAGATGGATCTCTGATCCAAACTGAGCACAATGCTGTTCTATCAAGAAAAGATTTGCTTTTTTTGGTGATTGGCATTTTGAGTCCTCTTTTTTTAGGAATGTATCACAAACACTAGTTTTACAACTTATTTATTTACTGGGTGCATTTTTTTTTTTGCACCAAATACCTTTTAATTTATTGTATTAAATTGCTCTGGTGATATTTTCTGCAAAATTTGGACAACTTCTCGCTTAACATACAACTTATTTAAAAGTTTTGTTGTCAAATTTTTACATATTAGACGATTGTATTTGGAAAAAAAAATTAATACTGTATTAATTTTTTTATGATTAATTTTTATATTATAGAAATAAATTAGCCAGTTATATCAAATTTTTTTTGTTATTTCATGGTTTGTCTTATTCAGGGTGTTTTATACAGAGTAAAAAACATTAATATGACATTGAAAGGCTAACAGATAAGTTTGTCATATCAAGATCAAAGACATTATTTTTTTATAGGTTAGAAAAATTGCAATATACAACTATCACAGAATATATAATATACGCTGTATCTTTTGTTAAGTATCATTTTTATAGTATTAAGTTTAGTATATCTTGTCTGTTTGATTATTACTGTATAAATATATACATACATATGTATGTATATGCATATAAAGCTGGAAGGAATTTTGGTGTTGCTGTGTTGGAGTATTGTAAAATTTATTGACAGTCATTTCAAAAACCTTTTTTTTTTTTAATGAAACTTATTAGCCAATTTTTGATGGAAGGCTATTTAAGAATTATTTATAAAATGCTTTTTAATCATATTTTCAGAAAATGTTTTTTTCCATTTATAATACAGGGTTATTAATAATTATATAGCGATTTATTAATAATTATATATCAGTTTATTAGTAATTATAAAGCAGTTTATTAGTAATTATATTGCAGTTTATTAAAAATAATGTATCAATTTGTTAATATTTATATAGCAGGTTGTTTACAATTATATATAATTCATAAAATACCTTTCTTAGTTAAAATAAAAAATACATCCAGTATCAAATAAAAAATACATCCAATAAATAAAAAAGTGTTGTTAAAAGTTTTTATTTTAATTCTTGTCCTATAAAAGCAAGATTAAGATAATGCTTCATATGTTGATAAAATGCCATAAAATCAACATTCTCATTCATATCTGCTATTACCGTAATTATAAGTTAAATAATATCTTCTTTAGTTTCTTGATATGGACGTAATTTGTAACATCTGTTCTTAAAACACGAAAATACTTCTTCTATGAGATTTAACTGGGGAGAATATGGGGGCAGATATCCGTATCTAATATTCTTATTCCTGAAAAATTGAATTATCAGTCCTGATTTATGAAATCTTACATTGTCCATGATAAGAATTTTATTTTCAAACAATTTTGCTTCATAATATTGCTTGAGAAATCCAAAGAAAATTTCAGTGTTGAAAGGTCCTTCAATAATTGAATGTTTTTAAATGGCTCTGACTGATATTAATGCAAGTAGACTGATATTGCGACTTTTGTTTGCAGGAACAGTTGTAAATGCAGGAGTGTTTTTAGGTGAATATCCAAAATTTGGTTTTGAATGTAAATTAAACCCGGTTTCATCCAAGAATAACATTTGAGAATAGTTGATATTTCTATATCGAATAGAATAACTTTTTCTCTCACTAATTATTCTTGGTGAACAGGTGACGTCAGAGATCTTCCTTAATCTTTTTTTTGTAACTTCAAGCTTCTTAGGGTAGCAAGATATAGATGGTTGGGATATGGTTATTCCATTTTCTTGAAGCTTTCTGGTCATTCCAGCCAGCGTAAGTGAATTGTCGTCTTGATACATTCAAATAATAACATCATAGCACGAGAACTGGAGCTTTGCTTGGGGCCACTTTTCTGTAGTAGGTTAAAACAATCACTAAGATTATTCTTAGTTGATATTATAGCCTGCCATTTTCTAACGGTGGATACTCCCAAATCAGTAGCATTGGCAATCTGATCTATGCTTTCCCCTCTGTCCATTCTTATTTTTATTTGTTTAATTAATGTAGATGAAATCTTTATTTTTTTTTTCCTTTTTATATTTCTGACAGGTTCACTTTCATTAAAATTATTTTTTATGGAGCTAAAATAAACAAAAATAGATTTAAAATAATGTTTTTCTGATAGAATAACGTTATATTAATAGATGAATATATCATTTATTTTTAAAGAATTAAATTATATACAAACGCTATATAGTTATTAATAAATCGCTATATAATCATTAATAAACTGCTATATAATTATTAATAACCCTGTAATAAGTAATACATGATATTTTATAAAATGTGAATTAAACACTGCCATACTGCAGTCAATCAGAAAAGGGAATGTTAAAAAAAAATTGTTAATAAGTAAAAATAAAAAGTGTTACACAAAATAGACAAGTTTCTCTGTCTTATGTATTATTTTATTTCTCGACAGGCTTTAATGGTTCCGCAGTGCGCAGTGATAAGATGTAAGGACTTCCCGCAGCATCTTAATAACCACGAAAAAAAAAATGGTTAGTCTATGTAGGACCCAATATTGTATAAAACTCTTAAATCGTTTATTTACTTTTTTATTTATTTATGTGGTAGTAGTAGTCTTGCTTCATAACAGAGAAGCTTTGATTTTTAATTCGCACATCGAGTCAAAGAGTTAAGAGAAGGAAATAACCTCAGTAATAAAACAAAAAGTAACCACTCAACTGAAATGACGTCCTTGACCTTGGGGAGGTAAATAACATTTAACAAAAATTATATTTTACTATTTATTTTGTATTTAGTTTAACGTACTTTGTATTTTCTCATTCGGATTAAATAAAAAAAAGTATTAAAAATCCTAAGCTATATATTTTTATACTTTTCTTAAACAACTTTTACCTTGCAAGATGTATTTAAATGTTATGTTTAACTGCTTTGACAACTTTTATTTCAACTGAAATCTTATAGTGCACCTCTATTACCTCCAAGATTTGTTAGAAGTTTTAACTGCAACATAATTTATAATACGTTTTAAACAGAGTTTTATGCAAATCAGAAAACACATGGAAATCGCGGAAAAATTGGAAACTTCAGAAATTATTTCCAAAAAAGTATTAATCTTTTCAAAATTAAAAGAATAAAATTTGGAAAACTTTGCTTTACTGCTTCGACACAATGATCGCAAAAAGTGACCAACAGAGCCGTCCGTTCATTTTAGGATTCAGGGATAGGATGAACAATAACTCACGCTCTAGTCATCCTAAGCAAATGATAAAACAAAAAACCTATTTTTAACCTATTGCTTGTTTGCGTCATAAAGAATAATAAATGTTTAGTTGAATTCGAAAAATATACTTGAAATATCAGGATGCCAGTACATACTGATATCAATCTTGAAGTGTAAAATACTAGTAAAAATCAAAATATTTTAAATCAAATTATTATAATACAGAAAGTAAAAATAATTTTGATCAGCACAAGGCCTTAACTAACATCTGACAAATGTGTTTACAATATTGATATCTTTAAATAAACTATTTCGACTATTTAAAATGAAACAATTAATACATAAGCTCATCATCATCATCATCACCATCAGAATCATCAGATCAATTTTCATTGGAATTAATACTAAAATAGGAACTAAGATGATTTGTAATTCAATACAAGAAGTTAAATTTAAAAAATCACTGAGAAATATATTAATAAACATTAATATAAAAACCTAATTTCATTTTTTTGTTTTTTGATGTTTCTACATCAAGTGCATCACAAACAAATATGAAAAATGTTGTTATAGCTATTAGCGCTCGTAGAACTAGCGTAGGTACTTGCATGAACAATGGTATAATAGAATTACTAGAACTGTATTTTAAATATTCAATTCAATGGTTAGTGTGTATATTCCAATTTAAGGAACTTCCATTAAGACATTTAGTATTGCATATAAATGGCTTCTACTTCGTTTAGTGGCAACATTGGGAAACATTGTGGCAACATTGGGAAACATTGTGGCAACATTGGGAAACATTGTGGCAGCATTAAGAAAACACTTGCAAAGTGTTATTAGTTGCTATTTATTAAATTTGATATCAGACAGAATATCTTACCAAATGTCCTACATGATATAAATAAAAATAGAAATAATTAAAAGTATTAGACATATTCTCTGACAAATAATATTAGCAAAGATTACCAGTATCTTTATAACATGTGGTAGGCAATAGATTTGAGTGAGTTGAAAGGAAGTTTAGCACAAAAAGAGCCTGGCTCATTGGTTTATTCTCGATGGCTGACAACAGCAAATCAAATCATTCGTTTTTATGTTGCAAGCACTCCTCCGTCTACCAAGCTTATAATTCATACTGATTACAATGTTTGAGTTTACCACCGCTATGGCTCTTTATAATATAAAAAAAGTCTCAGTATTTCATGGAGAAAAAATGATTCCTAATTCTTCCGTTTCCTTTCTGAATGTGATCAACTTATGTGGATAAATGTATTCCTCTGAATGCATGTTATGGTCGTCCAAAAAACCTAGATATTAATGTTGATTGATGATCAAAAAAAATTAAAGAATTTGTTACTAGAAAACTTAAGTTTGCAAGACAATGTACAGATGCAAACTCTGCAAAAGTAAAGAAACTCAAAATTCCTCTTTTAAACTTTGATGCAGTTGATTACCATAACTTTGTTAATTGGAAGGAAGTTTTGGGCATAAAAAAGTAAAAAGAGCTAGGCATGTATAAAAATGTTAAAAGAGTTTAAAGAGTTATAAATGTTAAGAGTAAGGATTTAATTGAAAAGACGATTTAATTCCATCGGTTGATACCAATGGTTTTAAGAGCATCATATTTTGTGTTAGTGTTTTTTTGTATACAAACATAAAATAAACCCATAAATAATATAAAAACAAAATCTTAGAATATGTTTAATACTTTTAATTATTTCTAATTTTATTTAGAGTAAAATATTAAGTTAGAAATAGTTAAATCACAATATATATATATATATATATTTAAATATATATATATATATATATATATATATATATATATATATATATATATATATATATATATATATATATATTTATTTATTTATTTATTTATTTATTAATAAATGTTGAATATTTCTGGAAATACAACTCTTGTCTGTTTAAGAGTGATCAATATCTTTTTGAAAAAGTAGATCAAATAATATTAAAATATTTTAAATGAGAAAATACAACTTTATAATGGAACTTGAAGTTTCATGCCATTCGGCAATCATCAGCCATTTTAATAATTAAAAATACAAATTTAGCGTTGCAACGGCATCTGATATATATATATATATATATATATATATATATATATATATATATATATATATATATATATATATATATATATATATATATATATATATATATATATATGTTTGGTTATAGAGTATAAATTTATATAATGGGCTAGTGCCCATCATTTTGATTCAGATGCATCAGACGATGCATCTGAATCAAAATGATGCTGAACTCCATAGCTCCTAAGTTATGAATGAAAATTGACACCTAATATATTCGTGTAAAACTTTTATCTAGAAAGTATATTCCACATTTTATTTCAAATTTTAATTGGAATATGTCGGAAAAATTGATCAAAAAACTCTATTTTTTATTATGTACAATTAAAAGTACATATGTAATGGTATTTATAAAACTTTGTATTGGTCATAGGAAATAATTGGGCTAATTATTCAAGAGCTAACTTAATCGTGCTACTGGGCAGATTTTTGAGTTTTATAGCAGTCTCCATCTAAATGCGACACGTTATATTAAAAAACTGAGTTTTCAAGCATTTTGGGTCAATATGGTTCTATTATCAGCGTTGCTTAAGGTTTTTATAAACAGTATCAAGCCAAAACTAAGGTTTAATTGTAATCAAAAAACAGGACCATTGTCTCATTCTTGATGGTCGACAACTGCTAATAGTAATTTCTGGATATATGCATCAACAGCTAAGCCAGACAAAAACGTAAAACATCATACTTCTCAGATACATTCAAAAAGTACATGCTCCTATTTAGTTTAAAGTCAAAGCATTCCTGTATGTATAGCAGTTGTCATTTCTTTCAAATAATGTGTAATACCAGATATAAATAATGAAAAATTGTTGATCCAAAAACAACGCATGCTTTACTTATCCAAAATATTATTAGTGTCAATGCAGGCTTTGGCAGGAATCGTGGGTGATTGCCTGCTGTTCCGACCACGCTTATAGTATTTATTTGCACCGTCTTGCACACTGCTTTGCAGATATAAAGTTAACTCCTTTAATACGTATTTAAATACGTGTTGAAGGAGTTAACTTTAATCTTTTGTAACGATATTATATCAGCAAAATCTTTTATCAAATTAGTAAAATTTTGTAAAGTTTGTTACATATAATTAACTTTAATAGTAAATTATTTAAAGTTTAGTAAATTATATGTTGAAATTATATATTGTATAAATTATATAAAGTTTATTTATAAATATATATATATATATAATTTTTTTGTTTAAGAAATTCGTAATTTTTACGATAAATATAAATCTTTTAAAACGATGTATGATTGATTTTAAAAACAACAAGACTTTTAACAAGCGTTATCAATGAGTTTTTTTATTTATCATTAAATTTAATAAAACTAATAATTTTTAACAACAAGTTTCTAAAATATTTGGCGAAACCAAATAATTTAAAAACTTGTTATAAGAAACATTAGTACATAAATAAAAGAAATTATACTCTTTTATAAATTGAACAACATTTGTTTCCTTATTAAACTTGATTTTATCAGGTCAGGCGTATAGTCATCATGATCACTTTTCTAATGATTACATGTATTCCAGTGCAACTTGTTTCATGTCTTGTTGCCTTGTAGGATTCGCTTTGAAAGCAAGGTCTGGAAGAAGTGTACTTCCTGTCATCAATACTATCTAATATTTGTCATACCTTCAGTATTATACATATATATTTTTCTTTTATATAGTTAGAGGTGTTTTACTTACTGTGTTAGCTCACCTATAATTTACTTTATATGTAAGTTTATGTTCGGTCAAAAACTCTGGTTCATCACCCGTAAGTTGCTATTTGTATGTTTCGGTTCTGTTTGAACCTCTGGCGCGTTGTTAAATCACCTGTAAGTTACTATATTTACTATATTTGAGTTCAGTTACCAACTAGTGACTCCAACTATAAAACTTCGCTCACCTTAATCTCTAGTATTATGTTAGATGTAATGTTTTTCCTAATAATTTTCCAAAATATCCCTATCAATATTTTAAAGTACTGCTTACATGAAGTAGCTTCTAATAACTACTCTAGGTACAATCAGGTTCAGGATCATCACGAGCACCCTGCTACTGGTATCATGTAACTTTGTACTACCTGCCTCATGCTCTGCTGTCTTGTAGGGTTTGCTTTTTTTATCGAATAAATAGGAGAAATAAACTCCAACTTAAAATTCCCCTGTTTTGGGACTCTTGGTTGAGTAAAGGCTAGAGATGGTGTCTCGAAAAAAATGTTCATCTTAGGCAAATTTTAACTGCATGCAGCTACTGTCATGTAAAAGGGCTCCTAGGTAACAACTTTAGGAGTAAGCAGAATAATTCTGTTGGCTAGTCTTGAAACCCTTCGACATCTTTTAGACTAACGTAGATGTAAACTTGTGCTACATTGTCTACTGTCTAGGATGATGAAGGGTTTTCTTTATTCTTCTTATAGATTTTTGCTAGTGCCTTTTTGAAATTAGCTATGAAACTCTTTGTGTTATCTCCAAATGAGGGTACAGCTCTAAAACTCAGTTTAATGGTTCTGAGGCTGCCTCGTAGTAAGGTTTCCCAAATTCTGTGGTAACTCTCATAAAAGTTGATTCCATCAAGAGCTGTATATTATCGGAGTATTAACAGTGCCATGTTACGCATAAATGGAATTCCTGTTAATGCATTTGGTATGTATTGTCGAAGCTACATAAGGAGCCCTAAGTTACAACTTTGGGTTAATTAGCAGGACAGAGACAGCTGTATAACTCATTTCTTGGGATGTAGTTCACTATTTATAAATGAGTCAAGTTATCTTAAACCATGCCGAAAGTATTTTTATTACACTTTATTGTGAATGGATTGTACAATTAGATTCTTTAACTATTTTTCACTTGATAACAGGCGTGTTACTTGCATCTTTTTGTTACCAAAAGACTTAAGAAAGTTCTGTGTCGTTTTTGTAACTGATTGCATTAAATCGTTTTAAATGGTTTGCAAACCTAAGTTTGAATGTATTTTTACTAACACCAATATAAAAATTTTCTGTAAGAGTGGAGTTAGCTAATGATAATAATTTGCTGCGTAAAACTTGTTGAATGCGTGAATTAATAATGATATTTGGCATACAGCTGTAACTAACTTTTACTTTATTTCTGTTGAAAATCCTTTGAAAAGACGATTTTTTTTCATTTAAGCAAAAAAGTTGTCACTAAATTAAATCATAATTTCTTAAACTTAATTGACATACATTCTCCATAACATTATAAGCTACACAAGATTTTCATTGCACCACACAATTTTATTGAAGTTTCTTAACGATTTAAGACAGGGTCCCTAATTTTTTTTATCATAAATATCTAAGGGATGGTAATTGCCTCCATTGTACCACCCCCTCCCCTCTTCTATGGATCTGCCATGGATTTTGACGTAATAGTACGTTTCGTCATATTTTACGTAATTTATCACGCTTTTTTGCACGCTTTTTATTTACTTTTTTTGTGGCATGAAAATTTTTTTTCCCGCGTTATTTTTAAAATATTAAGTTAAAGTGGGCATAAGTGTTAACGAGCAAATAGTTCTAAGCGAATAATGAGCTGATAATACATTTGCAAATCCGAATTATATAATTGATTGACGGTATCATATTCGCTAGAGTCTGTAACTATGAATTAGAGTTGGCATGTAGAGTTCATGAATCGAATTATCATTAATTTAAACCAATGTCCATGCAAAAAAATCGGATTTTTTAATTTAGTCAGATAACACCTTTGTTCACTCAGCCTTTCAATTCTTTAATATAATTAAGTTTTATGCAAAGCTTGTCAAACGGATTTGTATTCAGTTACTGTAATTTATTATTCAGGGGTTGTACTTGCTTGATTTGTATAAGCTCCGCCTTTACACAGGCGCTAATATGGCCTTGAAAGCTTTTTTAAAAAGATAGTCTATTAAAGTTAAAATTTTTTAAAATATGTTAATATTTAAATTGCGCAAAGATTATACAACAATGTATTAACATATTGTCCTATTAATTTAAATTAAGTTAAATGTCATGAGATACAAATAAACAATAAATTTACTAATCAAACACATTAATCTAGTCTGCACCTTAGACTTTTCTTTGTTTATAAGTCACATAACTTTTTATAAACAACTTAACTGGCAAACTTAAAATGTAAAAATTTGTTTGGATGTAATATTTACATTTTAGTTTTTTAATTAAACTTTATATAAACAAGCATAACTAAAATATTATGATGCGGATATGACGTTAAATTTTTTTTTTTTTTTTGATGAAACGATGGAAAACACTAACAATAAAAACTTGAAAAAAGAATCTAATTTTTTTGCTTCTTTAAAATGTAATTTATAAAACATAATTTTTATCATGAACCAATTATAAATAAAAAAAAACTGCTATAGCATTCGTTTGAAAACATTTCCTTGTATTAATATCGTGCAATAAAAGCAACATCAAAATATAAAAAGTCACGGAATACAACGTATGGAAAAGATTTTTACAGATAGAGATGATTTCAGATGATATGATTTTTTATTTATGTCTAATTAGTAAATTATAGTTAAATATAGTTTCTGTTTAGACATTTTTTGTAATCAATAAAAGTATCAGAAAAAATGGCGACGCTTTACGAAAATTTAGGCGACACTAGTAACACTCCAGAAGTCGTTCCGAGGCAACTAAAAGTTGGAATACTTACAGGTATAATGTTGATAAATAAATTTTAAATTATTAATTACTAAAAAATTATTAAAAGGTCAATTTTTAATAAAACGCAATTCCAAATTATTTATTACTTTAGAGGTTTGAATCAATTTCTAAATGTTATCAATTTTTAACTATTTCAATACAATCAATTAGAAAAACAAGAAACATTGTTCTTATATAATTAGAACTGCCAAAAAAGGATTTTCATAAAGCTATTAATATTTGTGACTTTTAAATATGATCAAAAGTTTTACTCGAAGTTAAAGTTATATTTGAAGTAAAATAAAGTTTAATAACATCTGTTGTTTTTAAATTTTGGAAATATTATATATAAAAAAGAATTTTTATAAAACTATTAATATTTGTGACTTTTAAAAACGATCAAAAGTATTAATTACGGATTTTTTTACATCATTAATGCAAAACCTCTTGTCATCATTAAACCATTAAATTAATGTTGGGTCAAAGACAATTAGTTAAATTATTTTATAATACAAATCTGATTCCCTTTTTTAAAAGGTTTAATCTTGTTTTTAAATACTAAATACTTTATATATATATATATATATATATATATATATATATATATATATATATATATATATATATATATATATATATATATATATACATATATCTTTGTGGTTTACAAGTAATTTAGTTTAAATTATTATTTATTAATATAATTTATATTTGATAATGTATTTCAAATGTAAATGTATAAATAAATTTAAAAAAATGTAAATATAATGGTTCAAATACACCAATTGACATAAAATAAGATTATATACACATTTATAATTTTAAAACATCACATATACATTTTTCAATTTATTAATATATTTACATTTAAAGCTTTTGTTTTTAAATTTTAGAAAACACAAGACAAATTTAGAATTAGTTGTATTACTAACATTATACTATTTGTAAACATCCTTGAATTGTAAGATCATGTAATTCAGAATATATTGATTGATTGATTAAATTTACTATTTTTATAAGTGATATATTTCTTTCAATTTTATTTTTTCTGTTGTGTAATAGAAAACTCATTAATTAAAGAAATAAAAATAGATTTTAAAAGTCTGTCTTACACATTTAAATATGATAACAGAAGAATATTTGTTTTAAAAATAATAGTTGAGTTTAAGTATGTTGAAAATATATGTTAATGAAATTTATTATATATATATATATATATATATATATATATATATATATATATATATATATATATATATATATATATATATATATATATATATATATATATATATATATATATATATATATCTGTGTGTGTGCCTGTGTGTGTTTATACACACAAATATACAAACACACACACAATAAATAAAGATTTACTAATTTTATTTAAAAATTACTTTTAGTAAGTGATCGATGCTCTGCTGGTACACAAGAAGATAAAAGTGGCCCTAATTTAAAGATTCTTGTTGAGTCGCATTTACAAAGGTTATTTAACTAAAATTCTTTTTAAAAACTTATCACTATATTTTATTACTAATTTATTCCTGACAGGATATTAAAACTATGGCATAACTTTTTCAAATTGAAAAATGATTTGAAAATTTTTTTTAATATTATGATTTAAAAATATATTTATAGTAAAATAATCTTTTACACACGAAGATCAACCTCTTTTTCAAACTCATAGCTAACTGGTTCAATTTTTCTAAATTATTTTATCACATTTGTGATTGTTATAAATAATGTCACTTTAATCTCTAATTACCATTATTATTAAAAATTTTAATTCAATAAAAAATGTTTGTCAGGTATAGTGTTAAAAGTTCTTTTATAACAACCGACAACAAATACGTTCAACAATTAAAAAAATATTCATTGATTTTTAATGATGTTATTTCTTTTTATAAAATCTAGTCTAGATTTTATTGGTTCAGAAAGACACTGTGCAAGGTTTTAGTCAACTTTTAAAACAATACTCTATCTTTCTCTTGAGCTGTTCAAGGTTTTCTGCTTTCCATCCATTTTATAAACTAGTCCTTTAATAATTGACCAAAAATCCTCAATTGTTCTTTTATAAAAGACATCTTTTTTTAATACAATCTCCTAATTTTCTAATTAATTATTAAAATTCAATATTGTTTTCTGAAATTTTGATAAAGTTTTCCACATTTAGTCTTTGTCGTTAGTTTTTGATTATCAGTTCAACCTGAAATCTTCATTTTTTACTTTTTTGAATACTTGACTTACTAAAGCAGCTAGTATAGAATATACTAGCTGCTTTACAAAAGGATACACCATCATGCTTATCAAACATCAATTTAGTGCTTCAACTTTTTATGATGCACTTTATTAGCTTCTTTGCCTGATCTATGCCTTTTATGATTCCAGATTCTTTATTTGTATGTTCAATTATACTGTATATTATTGATTTTGCAATTTTCATTGCTAAAATATGTTCTATAGTACACTTTTAACCTTAATGTTTATTTTTTTAATAGAACTTGTGCACACACTTTCGAATAGTCACTTGCTTTGTATATTGTAAATATTAAAAAAATTTTATATTTTAAAACACCACTGTTTTAATTTAATTAGTATATAGCAGAGATATAGGTCTTGAGACCAAAGTCTTGGTCTTAAGAAGCCTCGAGACTCATATTTAACTTTCTAGGTCTTGGTATTGGTCTTGAAGCCTTAAGTCTTGGTCTTAGTCTTGGTCTTGAAAGCCTAGAGTATTGGTTTTAGTCTTGGTCTCGGACCTCTACTGTCTTTTACTTTCTTAATTCTTACAAAAAATATCAACTCAATGAATGGATTAATTATTAATAACAAAACGTAGATCGCCGCAACTTTCCGCTCTCGATGTGAGCCTTTATCTCGGTTTTGTAAAAACTTTCAAAGTCTTGGTCTTGGTCTTGGGTTGATTTTTTGATGTCTTGGTCTTGGTCTAGGTCTTGAAGCATTCAGTCTTAGTCTTGGTCTTGAGCCCAAATGTCTCGGTCTTAGTCTTAGTCTTGGCCTTTACTGCCTTGACTACATCTCTGGTATATAGTATAATTAAGTTTTAATAAATTAAGTATGCTGTACAGTGATTAAAACTTTATCTAGATTATGAGTGAATGCCTGTAAACTTAACACTTAAAACTATAATTATGAGAGGAATTAAAATAATTTTTAATGAAACAGAAAGTTGAAGGTTATTCAGCTTATTTAAAATTCAACGCTAAAACTTTTTCTAAAAAAGATATTAATTCTTACAGAGTTGGTCAGCTAAACAGAACAAAATTATGTAGAAATGTAAAATATTTACATTTTAATTATATAGTTTGATGAAAGTTTCATGATGTTGATTGAAATACTGTTGAAACCTATACAAAATGTTTGAATGAAGTCAATAGATTTAAGGTAGTTCTAATGAATGGGAAAAATAGTTTTTGTTATTTCTGTGACTTTTTACTACAAAGGAATAAGTATTAATTAACAAGAAAACTAATTAAAATGTTAATAATCTAATCTATAAATAATAAACTAATCAATAACAAACAAGAAAAATAATTAAAATGTATAGCTTCTTTGATAACTAGTTATATACTTATTCATATTATTATTAAAAATTCATCTATAATGTAGATCACCATTTACCTAATATTTTGATTCTTACTGAGTTGACCTTGTTTAGTTTAGAAATGGATTTGGTTAAACAATCAAATACCTTATTAAAATAAATAAACACAAAATGGATATGGTTCAAATCCATGTATATTGTTTAACCCCACACAAGCCCATAAATTTTTTAATCTTTATCTATCTGGTCAGATTTTTACTTATCCCTTACAAATTAATTCTATATTTTGGATGCATTGTTCCAGTACTTGTCAACTTCAGCGATGGTTTTTTTCATATTTGAATAAATCCAAAATATCACTTGAATTGCATGAATTTATTTTTTTTAATGCCTTGAGTATCTTTATTAAAGCCTAAGATTGGGCTAAAAGCAAATCATTTGCTGTTAAAACAATAAGTTTTTGCAACTATATTTCTTTTTTAGTAGATAATAGCATTTCATCATGTTATTTAAATGATCCGCACCTCATTCCTGGTAGTATAGCACTCAACCTATTTCTTTGTACAATGACTTTGTTCATCAAAATTCATGTTTTGGAGTTAAAGCATTAAGAGAGGGCTGTAGCAACAATTTAAAAAAATTGAATAGCCTCTTTGACTGTTGAGGCCTACTAACCCTTAAGGAGGAGAGGAGGGGTGAATACAGTTTTTTTTTTAAATTTATTCAAAACTTTTTATATATCTTTTGTAACGCATACCTAAAAATGTTTTGTTAGTTGTTATTTTGTTACAACAATCATGTGCAAAGTGTTTTATATGTTAAAAAAGTTAAAGTAAAGAAAGTTATCAAGCTATATTAGCTAGGATTAACTCTTACTTCCAATCTTTCTTGAAAACCATATATCAAATCAATTGCAAAATTAACATCTGCTAAGATTGCATCTCTTTATTGTGCTCACCACTTTCTTACTCCAGATTCTAATCTTTATCTCTATAAATCTCAATTCCGTCCTTGTATAGAATACTGTTGCCATATCTAGGGCAGATCTTCCAATGATGCCCTTTCTCTTTTAGACAAGATGCAAAAATGCATTGTAAACATAGTTGGACCTGCTCTTGCAGCCAACCTTCAACTATTATCACATCATCATAATGTTGCTTCTCTTTTCTATAAATGCTATAATGGGCACTGCTTTAAAGAGCTAGCATCTCTTGTGCTAACTACGAGAATTCATTCTTGTGTTACTCATCATTCAATTAAGTCTCATCCTTTTATTGTGACTGTTCCTAAGTGCTTCAAAAATTCTTTTTTGTCTAGTTTTTTTCCTCGAACATCAGTTCTTTGGAATATGCTCCTTCTATCTTGTTTTCCTGATTCATATAATTTGCAATCTTTTAAGTCCTCTGTTAATAGTTATCTTTATAAACTTCATCTTTTTTCTTCCAGTAACTTCTAACTCTAATAGCGGTTGCTTGCAGCCTTGTTGGAAGTGAATATGTTTTTAAAGAATATATATATATTAACTTTGATGATATTTTTCAACAAAGTCTTCTTCAAATCTAATAATTTCCATTGAAGTTTTTTATTTTGTTCTTTAACTGTTCTTTATCTTCTATATTTTATAAGCTAAAACTAATTTTAAGTTGTAGCCACAACATAAAATTGGAATTTGATCTTTTAAGACAGCTTTAAAATTTGAAACATTGGTAACATAAAATTTGAACTTTTGATTGATTACATAAAATTGTCAGTTGGTCATGTTCTCGTTTCTTCAAGAATTTCTTTGGTAACCAATTTATTATTTGCAGCTAAAAAGTAAAAAATATATAACACTATTTATACATAAGCATGATGAGAAATAGTTCAAGCACAAGGAAGAATGCCAGATCATCAATAGAAATATTTCAATATTTAGCTCCAGTTAAAATAAATTTCTCTGCAAACTTTTAAACTCCAATATCTTCCACTATTAAATATGGTTAATTTTAGTGGCACACATCTTTGATATTAAATTATTCAGATTTATTTGTTCTATATTTTTTTAGTATCAGATGTTTTTTGCGTGATTTGATTTTTCTCATATAAGAATTTATTGTGAGGTTATTGCAGTAATAACTTCAAGAATTTTTTTGAGGTTATTATTGTAATTCTTGTAATATGTTATATGAGTATTTGTCAAACCTATGTTGAGAATAAACTAATAAAAATTATTTTAGGCTTGATTTAGTAAATGTTTCTTTTAGGCTTGGTTCAGTAAATGTTTTGACTGGATGTGTGCCTGATGAATTTCATATTATTAAGGTGATAAAATATTTATTCTGAATTTATTTGTTTTTCCTAAATTTCTATTTATAAAATTTTTTAATTGTTAAAATAAATTCAAACAAAAAAGAATTAATATGGCATTGCTTAAAGGGAGGGAACATATAAATTCTTTTAGGTGTTGAATCAAAAAATAATATTTGTGCTGTTGGGGACTTTTCTTCTACTATAATATTCCAGCTACAAATGATTTTTTTTTACTTCTGGGTAAAAATATATGAAATTATCCAGACCATGACACCCTTACGTCTCAGAATTTGTTTATTTTTACACCACTTGCAGTCCATATCAAAAAAATAATAACTGCGAAAATTTTAGTTAAAAATACCAATGGGTTCCAGAGATATCGTCACTTGAAATAATGCTGACTCAGCATTTTAGTGATTTTTTGAAGCGACTACAAAGCAACTTTGACAGTATCTTTATAATGGCTTGGGGAAATTTCCTAAAATTTGGTACTCTAATAGATTTTAACTTGAGAAATCCAAAAATAGCACTTTTAAGATTCGATTATCTCAAGAAATGCCTCATTTATCCAATTTTGTTCAAAATTATTGACTTGTAAATTAGTGATTTTTGGAGGTAAAATGAAGACTGTGGCCCAAAATCCCGAGTAAAAAGTTTAATTGTATATCATTATTTCATCTTAGGTCTACTGAAAAAAATTAGATTCATCAATTGTCTCTCTACGTGATCAAAATTTGCATTTAAAAATGGTGTCTTTTTAGAAAAATTTAAATTTTGTAACAAAAGCAATTAAAATATTTTTTAAAACATTTATTTGAATAAAACATCAAATAGTGTCATTTATTGACTAGTTTAGGACATTTATAGTCATGGGCCAAGGGAGATACCCTCCCCTCCCACGGGAGGCCCCTACGCCCCTCCCCCAATCTCCCTAGATTTTTTTTTTTTTTTTGTGCATAAAATGAATAAATAATGCAAAAACATACAATTTAATTTTAATTTTGAAAAAAAAAAAAATTTTCATTATTTCAAATTGGTGACTTAAAACCTCCTTTTATATGAAAAACAAACATAAGTTTTGTTTTGTTCTTTTTAAAGGTATTTACTTGTTTGTATTTTCTTAAAGAATTGCTTTTAATTTTATAGTTTTTATATTATTTTGTTAGGTAATAAATAATAAAAATAATTAAAATGGAGAAATGTGACATTGGAAAAAGTCTTAACATTCATTGCCATAAAACTGGATTTTCAAGAAAACAAGGTTTTGTCCAATTTAAAGATCTTCCTTGTGAAAAACAAGAAGAAATAATATGGTGAGCAAATTTAAAGGAAAAATATATACTTCAATAAGAATTATATGTTGTTATCATGAGCAATTCTATGGAAAATATTTTGAGAGAAAAATTACAAAGTGTTGCAATCCTTTTGGAACACACAAGGAAAGTAAAAAAATTGCTATAAAAGGTAATCTTACCTTATTTACAACAGAATTGATATGGAAATTAAAAGAAAACAATTTATTACTTATAAAATGTTTGATAATTTCAGTTATTTTAACCACGTAAAACTAAATTTGTTTTTTAGGTAATATAAAGATTTCCATAGACATGACAAACTATTTGCAAAAAAATAATGTTTATGTAACCCCAGGTTGGAAATCCTGCAATAAATGTTACAAAAAAGCAATAGAAACTGATGAAGATTTAAATTCACAGGAGGAATGGGAATCCAAAAGTGAGAAAAAAATTAAGTTAGATACCACTATAGAATTTCATCAGCAAGAAAAGTTAAAAATGAGAATGGAATTCTATCATTACCCGGAAAAAAAACTGGAAACCCACTTTCACCAGAAACAGTTAATTTAGTGATTAACTTTTTTCAAAGTGATGAATTTTCAAGAATGATGCCAGGAAAAAAAGATTATGTAAGTATTAAGAAAAACAACATGTTCAAAAAAGATTATTGCTACTCAATCTTAATGAATTACATGTTGCATTTAAAAAAGACTACCCTAACGTCAAAGTCAGTTTGTCAAAATTTTGTACTCTTAAACCTAAATGGTGTATTACAACTAATGCGTCAGGTACCCACAATGTATGTGTTTGCATACATCACCAAAATACAAAATTTCTCATTGATGCCATTAGGTGGAATAAAAGTTATAAAGATTTCATGGCATTGATTGTTTGCTCTCTTGAAAATGCAGAATGTATGTTGCATCGATGTAACCAATGCCCTGGTATTGAAGTGTTAAAAAGTTTTTTAGTGCAGGAGTTTATGGACCATGAGCATGAAGAAGATGTAGTATTTAAGCAATGGCAGAGTACCGATCGTACAACACTACTTTCACAGTCATTGTCACTAGATGAATTTAATGATTTATTATGTGACAGCATTGACAACCTTACCACTCATTCATATATTGCAAAAACACAAAGTAGATACTTAAAAAACTGTAAAGAAAATCTTAACCAAAACGAATGCTTAATTTTAGGAGATTTTGCTGAAAACTATCAATATGTTGTTCAGGATGAGGTTCAAAGTTATCACTGGAGCAAAAGTCAATGCTCACTTTATACAATTGTACTTTATTTTATAGAGAACAAACTTCTCAAACATAAATCTTTTTGTTACCTTTCAGAAGATGTTGATCGTGACACAGGATTTATTTACAAGACTCAGGAAGATATAACTAGATATATCAAAGAAAATCTACCTGATGTATCAAGTGTGAAATACTTTTCTGATGGTTGTGCAGCACAATTTAACAATTTAAAAATTTTAAAAATTTTATCAATCTTTGTCATCACAGTAAAGACTTTGATTTAAATGCTGAATGGGTATTTTTTGCTACCAGTCATGGTAAATCCCCCTGTGATGGTATTAACTACTGGGCAGATTTTAGATGTTAATTTAATGTACTCTTTTTGTAAAGCCAAGATAAATGGAATTTATTTTAAGTTATTTTCAAAAGAAGAAATTGATCAAACACGAGCACAATTAGAAAAAAGATATTTAGGTGGAAGAACAGTTCCTGGCACAAGGATGTATCATCATTTTATTCCAATTGCTCCAAACACTATAAGTTATAAAAAAATAAGTACTGATGCATACACTGAAATATTTGATATCATTCCAAAAAGCAAACATGTAGATATTTCATTAAATATTAAAAAAATGGATTATATTGCATGTTTTTATGATGGATTTTGGTGGGTAGGGATTGCTGAAGATGTAAGTGAGCTTGATATAAAAGTCAGATTCATGCATCCACATGGACCAGGTAAAAACTTCTTTTAGCCAATGAGAACTGATGAGTGTTGGGTGCTCAATTCTGAAGTTATATGCCTAATTTCTACACCGCGAATAATATCAGGTCGTACATACAACATATCTGATTTAGATTTGAAGAATATAAACTGTTGGTTACAAAAAAAAATTAATTATGTTTAAAATAATTTTATTTTTTATTTTATTTACCTATTTTGCATTTAAAATGTCTTTTATTTTTTTCAAATTCTTGAATTGTAGGCTGAGGAGGGGTGGGGGTTTAAATAAATCACAAATCACTCCCATCTTATTATGTCAATGACTATATTAGTCTAAAACTACATAAAGATATTGATTGTCAAAATGTTTTAAAAACATTTTAATATCTTTGGTTTTAAAATTTATGACTTAAAATCGTAAAAAGATCTTTGAAATAAGAGGTAAGTATTTATCGATTTGATGTAACGCAAATAAACTGTTTCTCAAACTTAAACTGAAAAAATATGTTTTTAAAATGTATTTTAACAATCAACTATTATTTATTCATTTTATGTAAAAAAAAAAAAAAAAAATCTAGGGAGATGGGGGGCAGCGTGGGGGCCTCCCGTGGGAGGGGAGGGCATCTTCCTTGGCCCATGACTATAAATATCCTAAACTAGTCAATAAATAACACTATTTGATGTTTTATTCAAATAAATGTTTTAAAAAAAATTTTAATTGCTTTTGTTACAAAATTTAAATTTTTCTAAAAAGACACCATTTTTAAATGCAAATTTTGATCATGTATTAGAGAGACAATTGATGAATCTAATTTTTTTCAGTAGACCTAAGATGAAATAATGATATACAATTAAACTTTTTACTCGGGATTTTGTGCCACAGTCTTTATTTCACCTCCAAAAATCACTAATTTACAAGTCAATAATTTTGAACAAAATTGGACAAATGAGGCATTTCTTGAGATAATCGAGTCTTGAGGGTGCTTTTTTTGGATTCCTCAAGTTAAAATCTATTAGAGTACCAAATTTTAGGAAACTTCCCCAAGCCATTATGAAGATACTGTATGTCAAAGAGTCAGCATTATTTCAAGTGACGATATCTCTGGAACCCATTGGTATTTTTAACTAAAATTTTCACAGTTATTATTTTTTTGATATGGACTGCAAGTGGTGTAAAAATAAACAAATTCTGAGACGTAAGGGTGTCAAAAATTATTTTTTTTGGATGATTTCATATATTTTTACCCTTCTTTTATTGGGTTTTTATATTGTTAACCTTAATTAAATTTTTTTTATTCAGTTTATTTAAAAACCTTTAAATAATCTTTTAAAATCCTGTTTTATCAAGTTTTTAAATCCAGTAAATAAAAAAGTTCAAAAAAAAAAAAAGGTATCGACAAGATTTGGGTCCAAAGATTCATCATCTTTGAACTTGTTTTATAAATCACAATTTAATATGTTTTAAAGTTTTTAGAATGTTTTATATATATATTTTTTATGTTATATTTTTATGTTTTTTTTTTTTTGTTGCTCTTTACTTCATGCAGTGGCCTTGTTCGTCAAGGTTCGTGTTTCGGAGTTATAGAGTTGAGAGAGGGTTAAAACTACAAGTAGCCTCATCTGTAGTGGCCTTCTCGGCCTTGGGAGGTGAATTTAAAAAAAAAATTTTCAATTGTAGTTTATGCAAATGTGTAACATTTGTATCACATAAAAGTAGGGGGAAAAAAATTCTAATGTTGGGAGCTTAAGGTTATGACCTCTAATGACCCCTATTAAGAACTATGATGGTAAAAAGATTTTCATAGAAAATAGTTATTGATTTTTTCAGTAAAATTAAGTTCTAATTTCAATTTGTATGAAAAAAATTAAATAATAGTACAGAAATTTGTAAAAGTTATCTTTAAATCCGTAAATTTCTAAATTGGCTGGTTTAAAAAATTATTGTTTTGCATTCATTGAGATCATTATCTTAGCAAATAATACAATATTATTTCTGGTGCAGGTTTATTTATTTCTGAAGTAGGTTTTTAAATACAATTTATGGATTATAATATTAGATATGCTTTCCTTAATTTATTTTCAGACATTTTTTAGCTTATATTAAAACACTGGCATTGTTATTGGTCTTATTCCTTGGTCTTTAGTGACAAAATGTCAGTTTCAGTTTTTTTCATTTAATTTAAAGTTATTTTGTATTTCCTAATGAATTTGATAATATTTGTGAATCATAATATGATCTGTTTATATGATCTGTTTATATGATCTGTTTATATGATCTTTATATATGTTTATATATCTTTCTATAAGTTTATATGATCTTTCTATATGTTTATATGATCTTTATATATGTTTATATATCTTTATATATGTTTATATGATATTTATAAATGTTTACATATCTTTCTATATGTTTATATGATCTTTATATATGTTTATATATCTTTATATATGTTTATATAATCTTTATATATGTTTATATATCTTTATACATGTTTAGAGCTGTCTTACTCACTGGAGTGATAATGAAAACTGTGTTCTTATTCTCACTACTGGAGGCACTGGTTTCTCATTAAGAGATGTTACCCCAGAAGTATGTATGTTGTTTCTAATGATTATATATATATATATATATATATATATATATATATATATATATATATATATATATATATATATATATATATATATATATATTATATACATATATATTAATTTTTTGTTTAAAATCAATAAAAGTAAAAACATATTACCCTGCTTTTTACAAATATTAAGTAATTAACAAACTTTAAAATTAATTAGTAGATCAATACATTCTAATTAATAAGTTTTTAAAAAAAATTAAAAAAAAAAATGAAAGAAAAATAATCACAAAATAATCTTTATATTCATCTGATTATAAACACTAGTATATTATTAGTATTACTACAATAAAAAGTATTGTTGATAACATGTGTAACCATGACCTGTTTTTAAAGATCAATTCTCCATTTTTTTGTTTTACCAATTTTTGTTATAAATTTTTTATTAAGTTAGAAAATATCAATAGAAGTGGTGTTAAGCAAAATTAAGTTAGCATAAATTAATTAAAGGGACAAAAGTTAAATACATCATCTACTGATTGCTGAAGGAGTTTGCAACCATAATTTCATTGTTTGTTAGTTTTAATATTTAAAAAAATGAACTAAAAACTTGGTACACAAGGGTACTACACCTTGGAACACTTTAGGCTTTTGTCAACTTCTCACAAAGAGCTGTTTTACTTTAAAACTAAAACATATCTTTTGTATTTTTACAGTTGTAATTATCTATAATGAAAGTATTTTTAAGTCAGAATGCACAATAATATAATAACAAACAGCATGGTTTTTTCACTGGCAATAACAAATTTTGTGGCCCAAGTGTTAGTGTAAATACATTTATAAACTTAAATTTACAGTTACAAAAATTCTAAATTTTATAAGTGTAAAATTAAATATAAAATTAAAATTTAATAAATTTAAATTACAAATAAAAAAACGATGTAAAAATTTTAAATAAAATAAAAAAATTTAATAAAAATTCTAAATTTGGAATTGTGGGACTGGAAAAATTGCGTGTTGCATTTTTAAATTTTTTAAATTTAATTATATTGAATATTATTATTTAATTTAATTACATTTTTTTACATTATTTTATTTTATAATTTCTTGATTTTCGCCTAATTGTTTTTGTTAAAAACTTTTTAAGGCAACTAAAGATGTAATTGATCGTGATGCACCTGGCCTTACAGTCTGCATGTTAAGTAAATCAATTGAAAGTACTCCTACTGCAATGCTTTCACGGTAAGTTTATCAATTAGAATGCACATGATGTGAATCTATTATTTTTTTCAACCCAAATTGTAAAATAAATTTTAATTGTGCTCATATTAATAATGTACCAATTGTCATCTGTTTAATAGGCATATTTTAATTAATCTACATCAGCTAGTAAAATCTATAACTGATTGTTATTTTTTTTTATATAAATGGTAAATTGATTTAAATTGACCTAATGTAGCCAAATGATAATTTTAGTTTATAAGCAAAAAAGCTAAACCTGAATATTGTAAGAAAAAACTTAATTTAAAAAAACTTTTTAGAGCCAAGTTCATTGAAATTGTTTATCCGCAGTTAAGTTCGTTTTTTTTAAAAGAGTTGTAGGTGATAACTGATTGATAACTGACCAATATCTACAATTTTGTAGATATTGGTCAGTTATCTACAATAATTTTGATCCTATTTTTATAGTTTTAAGTTTTATCTTTCACAAATTTTAATAGTAAAGATATATAAAACTTGCAGTTTTGCTTTTTGGGTTTGAGTTCCATCTTTCCGCTTTCCTTCTTTTATTTGTGCCGCAAACCAGGAGGCAATTAAAAGCTAATTTATTAAATTGTAAACAGCAAGTTCCCACAGTATAATTCTGCTTTAATTCTAGAAAGACATAATTTTTTTTAATTTTTGGTTTCAGTTTCTGTGTTAGATTGAATACTCATCTTGTTAATCTTCTTTGTCTAATCAATCTTAAATATATATTTTGTAGGGGTAGTTCAAAACTCTTAAACATCAGACGGGTTCCTATATTGTTTTAAAGGTCAAAAATATCTTTTTTCCAAAAATATTATTTTTTAAATGATAATCATTTTATATAAATAATAGATTTAAATTTTTTTTTTTTAATTTTATCCCAACAAGGCTGCAAGCAACCTCTATTAAGTTGGTAGTTACATAAAAACAAAGAATAGTGTTATAAGTTGCTAAGAAACAGTTGACAGAAAATTTTAAGTGAGTCAGGAAAACGTGAAAACCGTAGAGAGTTCTAATGCATTGAATGGGGGGAGGTAGTCGCTCTTGAATTCCGATCTTCCGATCTTGAATTCCGTGATTATGGTATTTTTCTGCCTATAATAATGAATTTTTAATACTTTTTAATTAAAACAAAAGATTTACTTCTTAAAGACATTTTGAAAATTTATATCAATTTAATATATATATATATATATATATATATATATATATATATATATATATATATATATATACATATATATATATATATATATATATATATATATATATATATATATATATATATATATATATATATATATATATATATATATAAAAATATATATATATATATCGACTGTATAGAGCACAAACGTAGTATGTCCAAAAACCAAAATATGGAGAAAAACAGATTTCAATTTTCAAAACCATTTGTAAAATATAGCAAAGTATTATGTGGGGGCATTTTATCAATGATTACATACTATCATGTATCTAATGTAGGATAGTGAACATCTTAAGTGGTGTTGTTGATTTCAAATGACTTTAAATGTTGAAATTTGTTAAGAGGATGAACAAAAATGGACATGCAACACTTGTGCTCTATAAAAAAGTAAAGAAAAGTCTTATTACATTTGTGTAATATAAATAATTCGAACACAATTCTTGTTCAATGTAATTTAATCCTTAATAAAAATACATTTGATAATCCTTAAATTATCATAGTAATAAATTTAATAATCATGGAACAGTGAAAATTTTGAATACTGATTATAAATAATAAAAAAAAATATAATTGAATTAAATGAAATAAATTTGATAATCTTGAATTTATCATGAAATAATCATAGAACAGATAACATTAAAATGTATGAATACTTTAGCACAATACTTCATGATTACTGTAACCCTAACCCTAATTAAACAAAATAATTTAGTTTTAACTTTTAAACATCATCATCAGTCTCTTCAGTGGCATCTGGTTGTGGAAGGGGGTCTCTGCATTTTGCATTGCTTGGCAGATAATGGTAGAAGGGTGCATGTTCCTGAGGGATGATGCCTGATTCTATAAGTGACATCAGGTCATTCTTTTTTGGCACCGAGATTGACAGGCGGCGATTGTAGGCAGGCGCCAATGACAGATTTGCAAGCAAAGTTGGTCGACCGCGTGCTATTAGAGTATTAAGTTCCATAAATGAGTCACTTTTTATTGAGTATTTGTATTGAATAATGTATGGGCGACTCTTTTCAAATCGCATCCATTTTATTTTCATCCACTGCACTGCTTCATTAAGAATTATTTTTTGATCGATTTTTGACGAATCTTGATAAGGCTTTGAAATCATGTACATCATTATGGTACCTTCTTTTGACAATAAAGAGTGGATTCTGCTTTCTAGCAAAACCAAATATGAGCTCCCACTCTCAGGTTGTGTAGACTTTTTTGTGCCGGAATGCTTTCTCAATAGTCGCATGCATGGAGTCTGCCTCCAGATAACTATGACCTGATTCCATAAACTTCAAGTCAATAATTTCAATATTTTTTAAGTTCTGGACAGCATACAGCATTGCTGATGCAACATAGAGATTCCTGTTTTGACCGCTACAGGTATCTGAAAATGTAGTAACGTGTTTCACAGTAGAAGGAAGATTCCCTAAATAATCTAGAAGAGCAGATCCTATTTAATTCCACCTTTGGTTTCATTCCACAAGTAGCAGTACCCTTGGTGTGATGCTGTCTCAAACAATGTAAAATTGTACACAGCCAGCTTTCTTTTGTAGTATATCTGAGCATCCCCCGCATGCGGTGTCACCAAAACAGCTTCCAGGTCAAAGGTAACTACAAGAAAAAATTTGTCATCATGAACACATTGTTTATCAATGTATTTTTCTTCCATTGATTCCTTTTCTCTTTGTTTATGTTGATCCCATGCAACTTTCAATGTCAACTTCCTTGCTTCATCTGCATCACTGTAAGCATTGTAAACAGAGCACTGATCTTTTTTTGGGTTGAAACATCTGAGATTGAAATCATTGGTAAAGATCTGTCTATATTTGTGCTCTTTTACCGGTGGTAAGTTTGCAGTAAGGCGCACGCAGTAGTTATCTCTGTAAAGTCTGTACATTTGTTTTATGTTCAGGTCAAGTGACAAGTACTGTTTGTTAGAATTTTTTCTACAATAATGTGGGAGAACTTTTGGAAAAGTATTTATATGATTGTGAACGTGTTTAACAATGTCCTCCGAAATTTTGTTGTGTGCTGGTCCTCCTTTTCTTTTATCAGTTCCCACAAATGCCCCAGAATCACCTTTTCCTGCTAATGCCGAATCAACACATCTGAAAGAAAATGAAAAGGTTTTGCAGAAAAAATCCTGACAAACTCTTTTCTTTAAATCATCATTTGAGAATAAATAATATGCACGACTTTTTGTTTTCTTTTTCTTAGGATCTGGCGCTGCACACCTGGAACGCTGTCGATTGATAGGCTCTTCATTAACAAGACTGCACAAAAACTGTTTTTTAATATTATAATCTTGAAGACTATAATATTCCTGGCAATTGTTGACTCGATCTTCCTCAGATATTACAGAGTTGCATGTAAATCTGCATTTGTTACAATCAACTGGTTTGGGATTTTTAGCAGGAACTGTTTTGCCTTTTCTGGTAACATACAACAAACCATTATTGCTTGCCTTTTGCCTAATACTCCGTATCCATTTTTCAGGTTCTCTTTTTCTTTTTCTCCCTTGTTTGTCTTTTTCAAGATCAGGAACATGCACATGTTGGTCCAAGATTGGTGAAGAGAAATTAAAAGTATTCCCAATTTGATAATCATTATTGTCAAACTCATAGCCATCCGTATCACTATCAGAATTAGGCAAGTTGAGTTCATTGGAACTAGCGATTATATGTTGATTTGTACTAGTCGAAGGCACTTCAATTTGTTTTTCTACTTGATTATCCAAGCTAGCCACATGGAGGATTTGATTAGAGCTACTGGCAACAACATAAGATAAGCCTGTTGTTAAATCATATAAACTATTAGTCGCATTAACCTTTAAAAACACTTGGACAAGTTGATCCGAACTAACCGTTTCAACTAGTTGATCAGAGTCTAAGCTAACTGTTTGGACAAGTTGATCAGAGCTAACTGTAGGCCTATCAATGAGTTGATCCAAAGTAAATGTTTCATTGAATTGATCTGGACTAACTGTTTGGATGAGTTGATCAGAGCTACCTAAAACACAAACAATAATGTGACAGTTAATAATTTTGGCTTAAATATTTAAATAATAAAATCATAATATAAAATTGTCAAAAAGGAATAATAATATAATTATCTATAAAAATGGTTAGTTGGTTTTACTTTCTAAAGATGTAATTTATATTTCACAGTTTAACATCTAGATTATTATTATTATTATTATATAGACATTCTAGATTTAGTTAAATAATGCCTCCAAGTCCAAAGTGGCTAAAGTACATGCTATGTAAACTTTAGACTAAGGGCCTAATTCAGCACCTGCCTTTTAATACTTTTATTTTCAATCATGGCCTGATAATAATCAATCATATAGAGGCTATGAGTATGACGCCTATGAGTCAAGTATGAGTATGATTATTGCAGTTTGGTACTACTAGTCTAGTAATGATGTGCCAGTACACTATTAATAAGTAGTAGTCTACTTACTACTAAGCCTACTTAATCTAGTACGTGTACTACTACTGTCAGTGAACAGTTATAATTGTAATAATAGAACTAGACTCTACTCCTCTAGTCTACTCTGACTCTACTAAAGTACTATCTAGCCTCCTCACTAGACTAGGTCTAGGGAACTAGAACGGTTAGATTATGTTGTAGGGCATATAATTTAATATTGTGATAATTGTTAATCAATTTAATATAATAATATTCTTCAACATACCTTCTTCAAAAATCATCCTCTTTATCAAGGAGCTTTAATACTTCTTGAGCATTGCGAAAAAATTTAATGTTTTTTTTGGTGGCCATCTTGTTTTGTAATATGTCCGGCAAAAACGAAACAAACCAAATAGTCCAAAAACAAAACAAACCAAATAATAATAAAATTAGGTCATATTTTGATGACCAAACACATATATTTTTTTGATTTTCTTTCAACTAAGGATTAATTCAATGAAGTAAAGTATTTTCATATGAGATATTATTATAAATTTATGCAAAGTTTTAATTATTTGCAGTAATAACTCATTTTGTCTTATTACGAAAAAGATTGAGTATACTGGTTTATTTACTTTGCAAGCAAAGAGTTTTTTTTTTAGATCATTAAAGTAATTCTAATTACTTCAATGATATAAAAAAGAAATAGCTACAAAATAAAAGTGAAAGTACATTTATGCAAAACAATAAATAGTTGTCAGGGAACAAATGCTGTATGTCCAATACTACATTTGTGCTCTGTTGATTTTGCTAAAATCAAGATATTACACTTGTATTTTGTGTTATATCTAATGATGGATATCACTTGTGGACATATTACAAATGTCCTCTACAAGCTTATGTTAGAGGAAAGTTTTGGCATAGTGAAAGGTTTGGCATTCATCAATATAATGTGACAATATTGTTATAGTTGTTTGCAATAAATAACTAAGTTTTGTTGAAGTTAACAAACTATTACAAGTCCCAAGCTGTTACAGAATAGAGATCAGATTCAAGATCGGCTGCCTGCTCTAAGCGATTGAAAAGTGAAGTCTTTTTGTCAAGACAAGCTTATAAAGTTGAGTGGTCAGCAAATAGAGCCACTTTAGATGTAAAGTTATCAGAAAAAATGCTATTTTAGATAAGAAACAAAAAAAATCTTGGGTACCTCAGAGGTTGGCCTAAGAGGATGACTTTAATACTTTATTGAAATTGATATGTCAACAGGTGTAGTCTTTGCCTCGCTGCCTCCATTTAATATACAAAAAAATCTTTCAGTTACAGTAGTTAGCAAGAAGTAAACGACCAGGGTTGATATTTGACATGGGCCAGGTTTGTGACCGGGGCTGCATAAACATTTATACATCCTAAAGTATAATTTCTTTATTCAAAATTGATGTTATATTTTGTATATATATGCATAGATAAACATCATTATGATCAACATGATCATCATAATCATCATATTCATCATTACCATCATAATCGTCATCATCATCATTATCGTCATCATCATCATCGTCATTATTATCATCATTATCATCTTTTCTTTTGGCAAACACTACACCATATAAATACTAAAAGTTTATATAAATATGAAATGATATTGTATGCCAGCATCTAAATAAATGGCAAACATAAATGTTTATATCCATAATATGCATAAAGCGCATCTCAGAAGCTTTTATTCCTTTTGGACTAAAAGTTTGGAAACTTTTATTCCTGCTCTTAAAGTCAAACCTCATTCTACTCCATATTTTTTTCACCATCTTTATTAATCATTTATTTTATCTTTTTTTACAAGAACATCTCTCTTAAGAACAAATCTCTAGAGACTTTTGGTTAGTTCTAGTTCTAGAGACTTTTGGTTAGTCTTCAACAATGTTGTTAACTAAAGTAAGTCTAACATTTAATCTTATTCATTTATATAATACTAGCATGAGTTACCCGGCGTTGCCCGGGCCAATATTTAAACTGGCTTACCTGATATCTGTACACAAAAATGGGCCCAAAAAATCGGCCCAAAAAATGGTCCCCCCTGACCCCGTGGTCAGGGGGGACCATTTTTTGGGCCCCCTTGACCTCGGGGTACGGGGTCAAAACCCAGCTAAGAACCTTCTCCCCCTCGAGGACTACCCCCATGCCAAATTTCATCGAGATCGGTCCGGCGGTTTGGATTTCTATAGAGAACAAACACACACACACACATTGCCTTTTATATATATAGAAGATTTAATAATTAAAAAAAAAAAAAAAAAAGTGCTAAATAAGTGGTTCCAATTTTTCAAAACTCTAGAAAACACTTTGACCTCTCCAGCTAGCCTACAATTAGTTTTCACTCTGTTATTAGCTTTTTTATATAAAGGTTTTGAGATTATTAAATTATTTCTTACTAACTGCACTAATAAAGTTATTCTTGAAGGCCTACACTTTTTTTTATTTCAAGTAACTTTAAGGGTACCACAAGGTATATTGTGGTGCCCTTAAATCTTTGCTCCTGTATTGTTTCTTATCTTCAATATCAATCTTCATGAAAATTTAACATCTAAAGTGGCTCTTTTTGTTGATGACTCAACTTTATACTCTTGTCTTGACAAAAAATCTTCACTTTTCGATTGCTTGGAACAAGCAGCTGATTTTTAATCGGATCTCTCTTGTGTAACAGCCTAAGGCTTAGTGTGGCTTATGGATTTAAATTCTGGACTTAAAATCTGCAATTTTTTTTAGACAACAAAACTCATTTATTTACTGCAAAAAAAATATTGCAATATTGTTGGTATTCCTATATTGATGAATAACAACCCTCTTACTCTCAGACAAAGTTTAAAAGCACATTGTAAATGTAATGCGGTCATGATTTAGTGGTAAGCGTTCGGGTCATAAGCGAGAGGTGCTGAGTTCAATCTCCACCATGTCTCTGGTAGTACCGCTCTTAACTTGTTTTTTTGCGCAATGGCCTTTGTTGTCAAAGTTCCTGTTTCTGAGTTATGTAGTTGAGCGAGGTTATAACCTCAATTAAGTCTCCTCGTCTGAAGGCATTTTCAGCCTTGGGGAGGTGAATTAACTTAAAAAAGCAAAATAATAATAAATTAGACCTGCTTTATCTGCCAAGCCTGAATCACTCCCATTGTTGTAAGGTCTCTTTTGTTTCCCATTGTTGTAAGGTTTCTTTTTTTTTTCTACAAATACAATCATGGTCAATGCTCAAACAAGCTATCATCTCTATTACGATAAACTAAAACTCATTCTTGCTTATTTTTTAATCAACAATTTTTTCCTCGCACATCAAAAAAAACCTTATAACTATTAGCCATCTTCATATTTTTCTTTTATATACAATCTACAACTTTTCAAGTCTTCAGTTAACTATTTTCTAGTATTTTTACTTATTTTCTATTTTAAAGTAATTCATAACCTTGTATGGAATACTGTTGCCATATCTAGGGTGGATCTTCTAATGTTCCCCTTTCTCTTTTAGACAAGGTGCAAAAATACATTATAAACATAGTTGGACCTGCTCTTGCAGCCAACCTCCAACCATTATCACATCGTCATAATGTTGCTTCTCTTTCTCTTTTCTACAAATACTATAATGGGTACTGCTCTAAAGAGCAAGTGTCTCTTGTGCTATCTACTAAAATTCATTCTCATGTTACTCGTCATTCAATTAAATCTTATCCTTTCTGTGACTGTTCCTAAGTGCTCTAAAAACTCTTATTCCTCAAGTTTTTTTCATTGAACATCAGTTCTTTGGAATTCGCTTCCTTCATTATGATTTCCTGATTCATATAGTTTGCAATCTTTTAAGTCATCTGTCAATCGTTATCTTGCTCTACAATCTTCAATCTCTACAATCTCCTTTTCTCTTCCAGTAACTTCCAACTCTAATAAGTGGTTGCTTGCAGCCTTGTTGGAAGCGAAGATGTTTAAAAAAAAAAAAAAAAAAACTTAATAGTGGTTGCTTGCAATCTTGTTGGAAGTAAATTAGAGTTTGAAAATATATAAATATATGTTAGTATTTAATAAATAGTAAATGTATAAAATTATAATATATAAAGTAGTATAATATTTTTTCTAGCCTGGCTATCAACCCATGCTAATTCTTATAGTTTAGCCGGGGCCGGATTTAAAAAAGGTCTTATTTTTAGCCAAGGCCGGGGCCCCGGTCATTTACTATTAGCAAGTAATCTGTAAAACAAAAAGATCAAAATCTATATTGACTTTCAGAGCTTAAGTTATTAGACTCTAGATTAGGGCATCCAATACCGGACCAAAAATGGAATACCGGTTTTTCGGTATTAGGTTAAGTGAAAACCGAAATACCGGTATTAATACCGGTATTTACAGTTACTGAAAAAAAATTAAGTAAAACCCAAAGCAACAATTAAACGGTTCCAAAACTTTATTTTTTAAGTTAAAATAATATATATAATTAATGGTAATCCTGCAGTTAGGCGGCCTAAAATAATTTTATTTTTTCGCTTGTTGCGCTTTCGTGTGAAGACTTGCTCAAAGTAGTGACTTTTTAATATAAACAAAAGGAATATTTATTGGCTTCAGTACATACATCGACTATCTTATAGCCTGCTGCTACAAGGGAGTGCTGCTACATCGACTATCTTATAGCCTGTTGCTACAAGGAAGTGCTTCTACATCGACTAAGGGTTTGGCATGGGGCAGCATCTTTTTTTTATTATTATTATTTCACTTAATATGTCTAATGTTTAAAAAGCATTCTCTGAAATTCTCAAATTATTTTAGGCTGCTTAACTGCAGGATTACCTAATTAAATAATTTGAAACAAAAAACATTAAAAAAATTATTTATTATTAAAATAGGCCTGCAAAAAACATAAATTATTTAAAGTTTTGTCATTTAAAGATGATCGAATTTTCGTACGTAACATTCCTGATGAAGAGAAAGCCCGTTCAGCTTCTACTCTCATTGGGGGAATAGTTAAAATATAATCGTAGACCAACGTCAAGTTGGTACCACGTGTACCGTCTTCCTCAAATATTGAAAGTTCTTTTTGTACCATTATAGTCAAATCGTTAATATTTTGCTTTGTTTTTGGTACTGTTTTCATTTTCATTATTTATGGCGATGTCTAGCTGCTCCTTTAATGTCAAGCTCAAAGGTTCGTCTTCGCACATTATGGTATCTTCGTCATCATCTGTTTCTGTAGGAAATGCTGTATTTTCAGTTTGTACGGATAAGAGCCGCTGGATAAAATGCACAATTAAATTTACCACAGCATTTTTAGTTAGCTGATCAAATATGATATCTGAACCAAAATTATTTTGGGCTTGATCTCCTTTATGAAGATATTGTATGAGATAAATTTGTGCGTCTTTCTTTTATTCTTTTAATTAAGGAGGTCTTCATATTGTTACTTAATGGTCCTACGCCTAAATTTTGCAGCATAAATGCCAGGGTAGCATCAGCTGATATTAGATTAGCGTCTCTCCAACATAAAGCCTCTACAGCCAATTTCACTGGTAACAACATAGAAACTGTTGATAATATTAATTCTAATTCAGATTCTGTAAAATTAATACTCGAGTTTAAGTCAATCAGGGCTTTTTGAATAGAATTTTTTAGTTTATAAAAACGCTCTAGCATAAAAAGTAAGCTGTTCCATCTGGTCTTATTATCTAATATTAATGACAGGTTATTAACCTGTTCAGTTTTTGCATAAACTTGAAGGGTTTCATTTTTTGTTGGTGATCATCTGAACAGCTTTACAACTTTTCTAACTTTGCTTATCAATGGAGCCAAATTGTTTGCAAGTTCATTTGAATTTGGTGAGCTCTGAAAAATCTTTAGTCCGTCTAAATGGTCTTCATTATATTCATCGGAAATCTCACCAGCACTATCTTCATCAGATTCAAAATAATCATCTGTCGATTCCACAACTGTTATTTTATACAAGACGTCAACCACAGCCAAATGGATTCCATGGGTTAGACAAAGTTGTTGGTCGATGGACATTAATCGGCCTACTTTCTTCATAACCGAAGCACCATCTGTGGTAATACATACAATATCGCAATCAATTTTTAAGTTGTGTTCTTTCAGTATGTTTTCAATTAACTTAACACTGCTGGGAAAATTCAATTAACTCTTGCTAAACCCAAATTCCAAAATCTATTTCGAGAATGAACATTAATTTTCAAATAACATCTATTTTTTACTGAAGTCCACTCATCAAACGTAAGACTAAATCGATTTCCTTGACGTTGAAGTTCAGATAATTCTTCTATTATTGAATTTTGAATTTTAGTAGCATATTTCATAACTATTTGGCGAATGGATTCAGATGGTTTTGGCACATCAAAACCTCGAGCTACCAGCAATTTTCTTAGCTCATTAGATGTTATAAAAACTCTGAATGGCAAGCCATCGGTGGTCGTCATTTTAGCTAAAACATTTGGCAGTGTATCTTTGTCTTCGTTTTTCGTATAAAAAGTTGTAATTTTATTTCTGGGCCTAACAAGTTGTAAATTAGGTGTAGTCAAAACACCAGCAATAGATGGCGAAGTTGAAACTTTAACTTGATAACGTTTCAATAAATTTATTTGGTGAAAAGTCCTTAAATATGTATGGAGTCCACTAGTCAAGCCACCACAGGTCTTCATTTCTCTAACACATTTTTTACATTTTGCTGCAGCTCCAGACTTTTCGCGCAAAAAGTAATTCCACACAGAGTTTTTGTCCTGAAGTCTTTTTTTAAAATCTTCAAATACTTTTGGTTTATAAGCCATGGCAGCACGTTTTTGAATACTATAATTTGCAAAATATGAAAAACAATATTGAAATACAAAATAAATAAATATTAAAAATTTATAAAAATGAAGATAAAGATATGAACTTATATGAATTTATATAATTATATGAAATAATTATATAATTATATGAATTACATTTTGAATTATATGAACTTTTCATATAATTATATTTTATTTCGTTAATTGTGTTATACTTTAAACTGACTGCGAATCATAAACAAAAATAATATAAACTACACATATATATACACATCATTTCGCAATCGCAATTCCCAAGCAGTCTTGAAAAGCGTGCTTATACAAGCCTACAAGTCATTACTTCCAAAATCGTTTTCTATTTTGAGAAGTCGTTATTTTAAGCACGTGCAAACCAGTGATTACCAAATATCAAATATCAGACGAGATTTAAAACATGAAAAAAAATATAACATCTCTATATTATATAAATAAAAAAACATAACTAAATCTGTAATAGAGATGTGGTTATGTCTTTATATTATATAGAGATGTTTTTAGGCTTTTTTATCTTGCCTATGAATACGTGTGTGTTAAATATTTATTCTTTTTAAATTTATTCTTTGTCTTTATTTGTTGTTGTTATATTTGCAAATATATATAAAACAAATAAAATGAAGCACAACACAACAAAGTTACAAAAAAATTTTTTGTTATCCATTTTTATAATCAAAGTTTTTTCTGTGATATTTTCATGCTTATTACCTTTACATTTTAAGCAAATGAATTTTTTAATTGGTTTTCTAAAAATTAAATCTTTTTATGATTGAATGTTTGAAACTATTTTTATTCTTTGTTTTTATTTTTTTTAATCTTTTTTTATTTTTGTTTTTTTTAATCTAGAATTAGAAATTGAAAGATTACTAAACATGCTGTATATAAAACACTATATCATGTTCAAAGAGTCTAGACTTAAATCTAAAACTGTATTTAATTTAAAAAAATTTGCTAAATACTTTCTGGCAATTAATGTTTTGAAATATTAGTTTCATTTTTATATTTTCTGTTTTTTTCCTAGTCCAGTGTGTGGAATTAGAAAGTCGACTATAATCTGTAACTTACCTGGAAGTAAAAAAGGTTCACAGGTATTTAGTTTTTGTTTGAATTGTTTTGAATTTATAAGTTAATGAAATGTTATTAGTTATTTGCATTTTTATTATTTTCTAAATTATTTGTTGCAATAAATATTTGATTCATTTCAGGAATGTTTTGAGTTTATATTACCTGCGTTAGGTCATGCTTTTGGTAGGTTGAGAATTATTTTAAATAGTTTAACGGTTTGAAATGAATTTTGTTTGGAGCTTTAAAACTTTTGTGCTGGTTGTTTTATTCTTTTCTTTGAAAATATTTTTTTTTAAATTTAGATTTGGTGTTGAATAACATTCGTAAAATTGAATTGACTCACACAAATATGACAAAAGTGACGGCGCAAGTGCATAAGGAAAATATAGTATGTTAATTTTTTAATCTCTTTTTACCAATATGTTTTTTTGTATTTTTTAAAATTCAAATCTTTTGTTGATACGAATGTGTTTAAAAAGTTTGTGATTGTTAAAAATTTTGAAGATTTTTTCAATAATATACAACAATTTTGTTTGAATTTCTATTAGAAAAAGTCTCCTCCTCATTGCCATGGGCGAACTGAAAGCACAAATGAAGTAATATGTCTTGTTCAAAATTGTCAAAATCAATATTTTGTAAGTTAAGTTCCATGCTGGAGTGGGTAACCTTAAGTCATGGAAAATAGTTTTCATCAATTTTTGTATGCTTTATTACTGGAAGTTTTTCATCTAGGAAACACCACCAATGTCTATTCGTGGCAGTCTTGACAGTCTACACAGCAATGACTCATCAATAGATTCTTCTGAATATTCTCAATCTTCAACAGAAAATAATCATGTGTGTCCTCACAGAAAAACAGCAGGTATGTCCTTTTTAAGGTTAAGTTGTTGTTTTTCTTTTATTTCATTAAAGGTATACTTAAATACGCATAAGTACAAAAAAAATTAATAATAAAAAAAAAATTATATATATATATATATATATATATATATATATATATATATATATATATATATATATATATATATATATATATATATATTACCCAATAGGCCCAACTAGGCCGTGGCCTAGGGGCCCCCAAAAATGTTTTAAAAAATTATTTTTTATTTTGAATAATATTTTAATATAATATTTTATTGTGAATTAATTAATAATGCAAATAATACGATTTAAACATTTATATTTATTATTATTCTACTTTATTTATAAAAATACTTTAAATATTTCTGTGCAAGGTAATCCTGCAATTAAGCACCTTACCTTAAAGTTTTATACGCTCTCATCTGTAGAGACTTAAAAACTTCTAGAATGTTTAGAAAAAGTGAAGTAAATAAATTTCAAAGTATACTTTAAAATTTATATTTTAATAAATAATTTTAAGTAAATAAATTTCAAGCTTGTTATTTTAATAACTACTTTGAAATTTATTTACTTCGCTGTTATTACTGCTATGGCTATTATAATTTTTTATTATTTGTTTTTTATTTTATTCTTAGTATTGATAAAAATTTGTTCTGTGTTGTCTATTATTTTTCTTAGTTTAAATTTTTAAACTGCGCGAAAAGTTGATTGCAGCAGTTATGAGCTAAAACTTAAATGTAGTTTAAATCATAACAATAATCCATTGCAAGTTCTTTAAAGAAGATAAGTGTTAGTTTCATTTTTCATGTTTACACAAATAAACTTATATAACTATATATACAAATTCTAAGCATTTTGAAATGGATATTTATAGCAGTGTTAGTAAATTTGCAGGTTCAATCACAAACAGATAAAACTGATTATTTCAACAGCAGTGATTCTCCTGCTCATTAAAAGGAACAAATCCTCAGAATGATAGCTGTTCAAATGATCTTGAACAACACATAGTTAGATTTGATCCTCTTACTTGCAGAAATGAATCTACTGTTGAGAAGGACTGTCGCTCAACTGATCCTGGAAAGTGGGGTAGTTTTAATAAGGATGACGTCAGTTTTTGGATTAACTGTGGTCCCCAAGAGTGTCAAAATCATTCTGGACCGTTTGAGTGTTCTTGTAGATTTTCCAATACAGAATCCAAGACACGGTATTGTTCAGAGAGCACATTTTATGAGAAAAAAGCAAAGGGCAAAAGGTTTTTGCGAGAATGGCTCATTTATTTCCAAACAACTGGTTGTGTGTACTGTTTCCCTGGTAAACTTTTTGTGTCTATAGAAAAATCAAATAAACCTACTAGCGATGGATTTAATGATTGGAAGAATATTTTTCAAATACATCAACGTGAAAATGAATCTCTTCACAGAGAATGCATGTTGACATATATTCGAAGAAAACAAAGTTCTGTTGCGTGTGACACACTTCAACTTCAATTCCAAATGGAGCGAAATTACTGGAAAGAAGAATTGAAATGTCTTATACTAGTCATTATAACGTTATCTGAACAACATTTTGGTGTTCCATATAATCGGAATTATTTGGGTTTGGTAGAAGTTGTGGCTCAGTTTGACCCATTTTTGAAACATCACATCGCAACATATGCAGATAAAGGTAAAAAAATCTATGGTAATTGCAGAACAGGTTCTAAAATTTTAGGCGAGACTTGTCTCTTAGATTTTAAATATTATAGAGGTTAGTCTTATGTCGATGTTGCAAATATGTCGAGAGTATACAGAGTGATGTAAGCGATGTCTAATCTCAATAAGCATGTGGTACATATACTGTGTGCTATATATTTGTTGAACTTATGGGCAATTTTTTTTGTACAAATGGGCAAATTTCATTTTTTGTACAAATGGGCAAAAATCAAAAACAGGAGGAGGCTCACGCAAAGGCCACCAAAGCAGTTCTCAATTCTTTTAAAGCAATTTAAAAGCATTGAATGAGATTAATTGACAGCATTGAATGAGATTGCTGAAGATCCCTCTCAAAAAAGTGAAACCAGGCACGAAGCTGAATGTATTGCAAATAAAATGGGAACTTTTGAGTTTGTCTCCATGCTCATTTTGTGGAGCAATATTTTAGCTCTTCCGTCAGAACAAATTGATCTCAAAACTTGTGCTTTGATGTTCTCATCATTAGAAAGTATGTAAGACAAAATGAGAGACAGTTTGGATGAATTTGAAAACTAAGCAAAATTAATCTTGCCAGGTATTGATTATGTGAATGTTACAACGCAAATATGCCTAAAAAGAAGAACTTCTAAAGAACTTCATGCCCCGTATGTTATATTACCTGCTCAAGATTTTTCGTATCAATATGTTTATAGTAATTATTGATAGGCTTAAGAGAGCAATTAATGAGCGAAGCAAAGTTTACTTAGAGGTTGCGGAGATATTTTCTTTGAACTTTTAGAAAATGACCATCCACAGAAGGTTTCTAATTTGGTTGGTTTATATTCTAATGATTTAAAAGTCATAACACTTTAATATTTTAAAATTTAAACTTATTAATAACATAAACTAAATATATATTTTTTTATTTCTTTGTATTTATATTATTTTATTCAAACCTTTTTTTTTTTATTGACATTTTCTAGTATATATTGACACTCCAAAAGTAGCTGAGCGAGATCGTTTTTCTCCGTACCCTATGTTACAAGTGCATAAAGCTCTTTCAATTATTCTTGGTTCAATTCAACCAATGAAAAAAAGGCATTTAGTCAATCTTCATGCAGGTAGCTCAAGTGGATGTTTTTCTTAAGTCTCACTTTGTTTTACAGTACTTAAAAAACATATACAATAGATTAGTTAGCCCTATTTAATTTTAAATAAGTTTTAATTGCTGACTGATTTTTTTTCTTCCTACTTTAGGTCTTTTAGGAAAAATATTAATGGAAGATATTCGAGCAAAAGAACCTTATCCACCATTCCCTGCATCAGTTAAAGATGGTTATGCAGTTATTGGTATTTATAAATTTTATATTTTATACAAGCTAAGTAGTTGCTATAGTTACAATTATCCAATTTATTTGTAACCTTTAAGTTTGTAATCTATGAATATTTGGGTAGGTGATCAAGGCAACTTATGCTATGACAAACTCTGATATAATATCACTAATTTAATTTTGGTTTAGGATAAGAGGACCTTGTAAACTTTTTTGGGAGGACCTTGTAAAATTGGATGGTAACCAACTGATAGTATCACAATAAAAATATCTTGATCTGAAAAATAGGTTTTAAAAGCCAAGACCTCAGTTATAAAAAGTTATTTAAATTTTTATGTAGTTTTATATTTAAATAAGAAACTGGCATTATGGAAACTCGTTTAAATCACACAAGTGTGGAGCAATGGCAGTAAATTTAAAAATACAAAATAACTTTGGTTTTAATTCTAGTAATATTTGTGAATGAATCTTAAAAAACAACAAGTTTTTCAAAGTTTTGGTTTTTAACTTGATTACAAGGTTGTTTTAAAATAATTTATATTATTATTATGGTGATAAAATTTTAATTTTATTCAACAAGATTAAAAATTGATAAAGTTGCCCAGCCATCAGCGAACATTGGGGTCATTCTGTGCCAAATGAGTGGAATTTTATTAGATCCTCTGTGGACTATCCAAGATTTTGCTAAAAGTATGCTTGAAAAATTGAAGATCAATATCTAATACATTTCTTGAGGAATTTAAATGCTATCTAAATAGTGGGTTATTTGAATAAAGTTTTCGTTTTCAATCAAGAGATTTTTTTCATGGTTTTTCATAATAAAAATAACATGGTTTTTAATAATAAAAATAATAATAAAAAAAACTTTTAAAATGATAAACTTTTAAACATTTTAGTTTTATACTTCAAGATAGCAAGTATGGATTTTTTTAAAATGGGTGCTTTTAGAAAAACAAAAAATTTAAAATCTGACATCTTTTTCCATGCTGCCTGGCTTAAATTGATATTTTAGTTTTTGAATAGATTTTTTTTGTGATTTTAAGTAAATTGATATTAAGTACTAGATAAAAGTTGCTACAAATCCAAATAGAATGTTGATTAGAAGTCCAAATTGAATGTTGATTAGAGAGCGACAATCAAAAGTTATGAGTCATCAAAGTTAGTCTGATCAAGTTTTTTTTTGTTTAATAAATCGGCTTATGCAAAGCGATTGCTACCTAAGATAGCATCTTTTTTTTTTTCATAAATTTTTTTATACAAATCAATCCAAGAATGTTTATTAATAAAAGCCAATTAAATATTTATGTTTTAATAAAATAGTCTCCAAAAAGTCAGGTAAAGTTTTCATAAAAATGTTTTGTGAAAATGCTATTTGTTATAAAATGATTCATAAGAAAAAAGTATAAACTGTTTAATTTACTCTTTACCAATAAAAATTTCACATAACATAAATGTGCACTTTTCAATCAGCATTTCTACATCTTTTAACAAACTTTTCATTTGCCATTTACTAAAATTCCTTTTAGAAATTTTAGTAGTAATTTTTTTCAGTATTTTGTTTTTGATAAATATAGTACCACCTTAACATATAGGCACATTAACATATGGGCACCTTAACACTTGGGCACTGGTCCTGGGCCCTGCTCACAAAAGGGCCCTTTTGTTAATTAATTAAAAACACAAGCAAAAGTTTTCAGTAATAAATTATAAGTAAAAAAGTTGTCTGAATAGAAGAAAAAATATAAAACAATAAGTAAAAAAAAATCTTTTTCTTAAAATTGTATTTGTAATAAAAAAAATCTTTTTCTTAAAGTTTGTAATAAAAAAAAATTGGACAAGCTTTTCTTATTCTCATACTCTTATTTTCAATGCTACAAAGATTGAAGTAATTTACTTCAAGGTTTTTATAAAGTAATTGCTATTCCTGGGTTTTCTGTACATAAAGCTTTACATTTTGATGGTACTGACAAAAATGCATGTATATTCGACCACCCACAGGCATGCACCACTTGGGTCTTAACTTTGAAAATCAATATTAAAACTAAATATAATAACAATATTGACTAAAAGAAGTTATTTTCAGATATATTGCTTTATAACATTTACTTTAACATAAACAAATTCTTTCTTTTCCAATTTTAACAATATTTTGTGATGTTTTGATTTGTTTTCAGTCATTTTATTGTCTCAATCTATATTTTTTGTTTTCAAACAAGTGGTTTAACTTCCACCAAGTGCAGCTGTTTTTACACCTAATATATATTTGAATAGTTTTTTGTGTGACAGCTCTTATGTTATTAACTTTACATTTTCTATATGTGATTTGATCTTTTTTTTTGAAACAGAATTTGTATTGATATATTTATAATATTTATATAAACTTTAATATAATATTTATTTGTATTGCATATTATAATTTTAAAATCCAATGGATAAATGATTTTAATTTATTTTTGTGGAAAATTTTACCTGACTTTTTAAATTTATTCTTCTCTGCTACTAAAATCCTTATTGCGTTTTACTCTTACTTTACTTTTACTCCTGATTTCGTTCTTTCTCTAATTGTACAGAATCCTTATTAACCCTGGAACTACTAAATTAAAAGCATTGTAAACAGTCAAACCTGTTCTAGCAGCTAAGTCATCAGTAATCATCATTGAAAAGTTGGGCCTTTTTCTGTTTTCTAAATTTACAACTGTAGCTCTTTTTAAATGAGCTATAATAATGAGTTTTATAATCATTTTATAATCGTTTTATAATAGTAATTTTACAATAGAAATAAGTTTCTTTACAGAAATTTAATCTTATGTAATTCAACATTAAATTTGGGTTTTTTACGAAATCTTTTTCTTCGTACTTTAAAGTTTTTATTTATCTAGCTTTTTTCCTTTTATCATTTTTTGATTAAATGTTTGTTATTTTATAAATTTGTTTTAACAGCTGCTGATGGTAGTGGTGTGCGTAAAGTTATAGAACCTATATATGCAGGACATATGGTAAGAAGTTTATTACTTTGTAAATAAATATAAATAAATATTGTAAGTAAAAATCAAGATAAACAGCATAAGATTAGATAAGTTTATAAGATTAAAATTAAGATTAAAAATTAAGGAAAGAAAATGTTACTGTTTCCATGGGTTTTTTTTTGAAATGTGTTAATTTTTGAAGTTCAATGATTTGAAACTTTCATTGTTTCATGGGTGTTTTTTCTATTTATAGGTGAGGTTTTTTCTTTGTTGTTTTTTTTAGCCCCAACAGTCAATTTCAAGTGGGGAATGCAGCAGAATTACAACAGGAGCTCCTATTCCTCCAGGAGCAGATGCTGTTGTTCAAGTTGAAGATACAGAAGTTGTTGAAAAGACCAAGAAGGTAAAAAAAATTTTAAAAAATCAAAAGTGGAAAAGAAAGACTCATTCAAAGATATATAAAAAACATAAAAGCAAAAGAAATTTTAACTTCTCATTGTTAAAATTTAAAAAAAGATTGCACTGTTTTAAAAAAGCTATGCAGAATTTTTATAAAAAACTTCTGAAAATTAAATTCATTTATTTCATAATTTTTGATAAAATTTAATAAACGTTTTTATCAAAGTAGATCTTGTGAATAATACCCTTAACTAGGAACAGTAATATTAAAAGATGATAATGAAAGAAGCTATGTGCTTTTAAGTAATTAATCCATTTTTATAAAAGCAATAAAAAAGTGAAAGCTGAAGTTTGATATTTTATGACAAGCAATTCACATAAAACATGACATTAATCTTCATGTAAAGTAATCTTTGCATTGTAACGCAAAAAGTGTTGCATCACAAATTTTTATAAAATCAAATTTAATTATTATGTAAGTTTGTAATTAAGTATGAGCGATTGAAGTGAATTCTTTTCATATTTTTATTTTGTTTTTTAATTTTAATTCAATTCTTGATCAATAAGAAAAAATACCAATTTTGGTATTTAATTTCAACCTGGTTATTATTTCTAATTATAAGGTATAATTTATCATCAACATGTGGTATTTCTGACATTTTTTTGAATTTTAGATAAAAATTGTTAGGGCAAAATTGTCAACAACAACCACAATTTTTGACATTCATGATGTGTGTTAGTGACAAGGTTGGGGTCAAATATTTATTTGTATTTGAAATTCTGTTTGTATTTGGTAGTTATGGGCTAAATTGATGTATTTTTGTTTGCGATGTATTTAATTAAAAATTTTGTTAAATATTTGTATTTGTATTTGATTGAAATGTATTTGTTACGTTGTTTTTCCCAAGAGATTTTTATATATATATGTTTTCAATGCTAATAAAGTAAGTTAAAAATTTGTTTTAAAGTGATAATTGTTAAAAAACTTGTTTTCATTATTCTATTTAGTATACCAATTTATCATAATTGTATTAAAAAATCTTTATATTTTTTCTAAACATGCAAACATTAGTATTTGCATTCTTTCTTAACTTTTTCTATTTGTATTTGAAAAATGCTAATTACATATATTTGTATTTGAACTTGAATTTGGAAATCTGAAATTAATGTATTTGTATTTGTATTTAATTAAATGTATTTGACCCCAACCCTGGTTAGTGACATGATAAGTGTGTGATATTTCTGAAAATTGTCTGACATTTATGACATGTGAGTGTGGCTTTTATGACTAGAAATGTGTTAGCAAAAAATGTTACAAATTAAAATATTTTTTAAAATATTATTAGGGAGATGAAATTCTAGTTAATATAAAGAGCATCCCAGTTCAAAAGCAAGATATCAGGTTTTTTTTAGTTTAATTTTATTTTAAATATGATTTTGTGTGTGTTTTATATGTGTGCCACAGATGGTAAATAATAGTTTTTACTTTGTCTATATTTCTAAAACTTTAACAAAAGTCAGTCACTTAAAGCAAAAGCCAATTAATTCATTGCATGAACTAATATAATTAAATGTTTTTTAAATAACAATAAGAATGCAAACTAAATTGCCTTGGAACTTTTTTTTTTTTTTATATTCAGAAAGTTGTTTTAAGTTTTTTATTGTTAAATACGGTTTTATATTATATAATTTTAGTTGTTTTATTTTATGTTTTTTGAATTTTGTTTTTATGGCTGGTTCATATAGGGATTGGCATACATTGTACACGTGTACATACATTGACTGACTATCTAGGGATAGGCGCAGTAGAGTATGCATACAAAGACTGACCTAAATAGGGAGAACATGCAAGGAGTGTGATTACATTGACTGTCTTAAATTGAGAGAACATCCAGTGAGTGTACATACATTGAATAAGTGTTTTGGTTAGGGCATACAATCTATTAACTTGAAGAAAAAGATTTTTTTTTAACTTTTTCAAGTTTTTTTTAGTATTTTTTTAAAGCTTTATTTTTAATAGGCAGATTTTTTTAAAGTTAAAAAAACCAAGCATTTATATATAAAAAATGTTTCAATTTTAAAGATAAATTTCTGCAATTGTGAATCAAATTTAAAATTTTTACAAGATGTTATTATTTTAACTCTTAACACAAAAAAAAAGAAAAAAGAAATTTTCATTAGGGTTGAACAAATAAGGAAAATAAATGGGTTATCTTGATACCACGCATTTAACTTACGTTACTGTGCGATTATTAATGAGTATTTCCTCTGAAATAAGTTCATATCTCTACAAATATACAGGATGCACAACTAATTTCTGACCCCCCTAGTGTCCTTTTATAAATGACTGTAACTTGGTTATTAGTTAGTGTTTTTTATTCATTTTTTCACAAATTTTTTAGAACAATGTTACTGATCAGTAGTGAGTTATTCCACCATTTTTACCAGAACATTTCAAATTCTGGTGCAAAAACTTTCAATAAGTGAATAGCATTCTTCCCGGTGATGGAAGCCCATTCTTTTTAAACTCTTGTAATGATTATTGGCGGTTTTGGGGTCTGGGATTTTTAAAAACACTGTTCAGAAGCCTTGCCCATACAGGCTCAATGCAATTAAGGCCTGGTGAATTCCCTGGCCAATCAGGTTATACATTGTTGCTTTTATACACGGTATTAGTATTATTGTGGGAAAATTTAGTTTCAGGTTCTGTAAATAGAACCTTCCTCCAGATAATAACAACAAACAATTAAAATGTTTAAAAAATTTTTGAACAGAGCAACTTAAACATGGCAATGAAAAAAATGAGGGGATTAGAAATTAATTTTACACACTGTAGTTGAGATGATAATTTACAGAAAATCGGTTTGTTGCTTGTGGCTATCAAGCATTATATATTGGCTGAAGGCGTGGGAAATTGTTTGCATGTCTTCATATTATAGCCATTTGTTTCATCAATTTCTGAAGTTGGATCATAAACAAATGGTTTTAATTAGATATGCAACTCTTGGAGCCTGGAAAAACTGTCTTTAGTTCTAAAAAACATTCTTTAAGATACGATTATTATTATTTAAACAGCCAACCTTTCATTTATTTAAATTGCCTTAATATATAAACATTTTATATTAAAATAAAATTTTTAGTAACAATTACTCAAAATCATTATTTAAAAGTAATATCAGCAGTATTGATGGTGGCTTTTTTTATAAGTTATCAAACAAAAGAATTGCAATTAAAGGGATCCCAAAGTGCCGAGACAAGTTGTGTTTACTTTAAAGAGAATGATTTAAAAAAATGTTTAGGCAGAATTTTTTTAAGTAAAACAAGATAATAAAGGTATACCAACAAAAACAAACTTTGTTGTTTTACCTGAAGCTTGCTGTCTCCACAGTAGCACAGTAGCAATTTTCGCGGAGTCTTTAAAATATACCCTGCAATCTACAGACTTTATAATTTATTCAAGCGCATTTAATTCCAAAGAATTTTAGTGAATGTCGTCATTGTAGAATTTCGATAAGAAATCTTAAAAAATTTTTTGGTTAGCAAATTATAGATTTTTTTTTTCATTATAGATAATTAAAGAATTTGTTTAGTTACTTATCATTATATATAAAGTTTTTTTTTTTAATCATAAATTCTAGAATAATCATAGAATTTTTTTAGTTATTTCAACTTAGTTCGCAATAATAAAATATTTCAGACATTTTAAACTTGTTTTTTGCTGTAAATTAACTTTGTGTTATATTTATTGTTATTAAATTAATATTATTCGTATAAAGGTTCTGTTAAAAAAATTATTTTGTATTTTTTAACCTTATAAAAGTTTAATTAACAGCATTTAGGGATTGTTCATAAGGTATGTACGCTTGGGTGGGGGAGAAGGAGTCTGCAAAGAGCGTATATGAGATGGAGTGTAGGGGGTCAATTATAAAAGTAGGGAGACACTAATGTAAAAAAAATATCATAAAATGTTGGGTATTTAGGCTAAGAGTGTAGATAGTTTTAGGGAGATGTAGGGTACTCAAAAAAACTATAGCAAAATGGGGGGAGGGGGAAAGAACCCCTTATTTGCTAAACTTTTCATCACGTTACATATATTATTGAAATACTTATTTAATCAAGTGAGATATATTAAAATTATTCTATAAAACATGTATTGCTCTTTTTATTTTTAAAATTAAATAATTGCTGTTAATAAAATTAAATAATTGCTGATTGCAAAAAAAATGTTGTATTATTGAGTCAATTTTGAAATTGAAATCGTTTAACGTAAAACCTTTCATTTCAATTTTGCTAGTTTTTTAATAAGAGAAATGTAAAATACTTGCCAAATACGACATATTAACTAGGAAATATTAAATATGTTTTTTAACGTGCGCTTCAACACATCTTGAATTATTGCTATAAAACATTATTTGTTGCTTTAATTAATAAAATGCTGTCTGTTTCATGCTCTGTTATGCATTGATGATCTTTTAGAAAAAAACTTTTTTTTACTTTACCTAGCCATTATGTACAAAAATGTTAATGTTTGTTATTTTTACTATTATTAATATTGCGCACATCAGTTTATATTTTAAAGAATGCTACTTAATTTGTAATACCTGAGGTGATATTTATTTCCTTTATTTCAACACAACAAAGACATTCTTTTTCAAAAGGCATAGTTTTACAATATCCATATTTACATCATTGTTCAACGCCAACACTTAAACGCCTTAACTTTGACGTTTTAGCAAGATCAAAATTCAAACTTTCATAGCTGGTTTTCAACTATTTCGTTTCTTTTATCCATACAGGTTTTTTTTGTCTTTTTTTTAAGAGGTTCAAATTGGTATGGAGTTGCTTAAATTTTTAATCGTTTAGTTATCAAAATCCAAATGCAAAATACAAAATTACCTTAATATTTACATGCAAATCATCAAAATTTATCAATTTCCACTAAATTGACTTGATAATATTTTTATAACTATAAATTAAAAAATTCGGCTATTACTCTAATAAATGATGTCGTTTACCAAAATTATTAATTAATTAAAGATTAAAAATTTTTTTAAATGTCATTTCAATTGGAAAACAAAAACGTCATAGCAATAAATGACTTAGACATAAAAGGAAAAAAAGATTCAGAATATATAATAAGGTGATCAACGACTTTTTTGTATATTTTATTTTATTTAAGAGTGTAATATAAAAATCTTAATTTTATTTGGTTCACGCGCTCTATAAAAAAATATTCTTATGTTTAGCTACCTATAAAATTTATAGGAAAGTCATACGATTGAGAATAAACGCTATTTTAAAAAACAAACAAATAATATTGGTTCAAAAAAAAAATTCTACAATGACGTCAATTACTAAAATTCTTTGGAATTAAACGCGCTTAAATAAATTATAAAGTCTGTAGATTGCAGCGTTTATTTTAATGACTCCGAGATAATTGCTACTTTGGAGACAGCAAGCTTTGAGTAAAACAACAAAATTTGTTTTCGTTGGTATACATTTATTATTTTGTTTTACTTAAAAAAATTCTACCCAAACATTTTTTTTTATCATTCTCTTTAAAATAAACACAACTTGTCTTGGCACTTTGGGATCCCTTTAAAGTTCATTCATTCAAAGTTTAGAAGTAGTAGAAGAGTTTGAAATTTTTTATTTTTTGCTGTAAATGGGTAAAAATGCAAAATTATGTTGTAAATATAACCAAATATAAATGAAAATTGAAAAACTTGTGTCAAAAAACAACCTAATAAATAAATTTGAAACATATTTAATGAATTTATGAATTTTAGTGCAATAATTAATTATAACTTGATGTTTTCTAAATAAATAATTAATTATGGCTTGATGTTTTCTAAATAAATAAATGCATAAACAATATTGAAAGACGTTTTAAATATTCAAAGAGACAACAGTTTTGATGTAAATGACTTGACAATTAAGTAAAATGCCAATTTGTACGTAAAATGGGTACATGCTTCTTAATATGGCCTGAATAAGTATTAATAGTTTGATAATATTAGTTAATTTACTAATAAAAATGTTTTAAATATTTAATTTAATTTGTTTAGTATTATTAACATGGAATAGTTATTCAAAAAAAAATTGAAAAGAGTTAAAAATTGATATTTAGGTAATAACAGAGTAGAAATAATAAAAATAAACCTTTATATACAAGTATAAGATAATTAAAATAAATAAATTAATACAAAAAAGTTATTTTATATTTGTATATTGAGGTCTGGGGGGTAACAATCAGGTTTTTGGTTGACCAACTGTCTACCACCTCAATGATTTTTAACATCAGGATTTTTTCATTAAAAATGTTATGTTTGAACATTATACAAAAATATGTAATTGTGTTTCTAAATCATTAATACTCTAGAAAAACATGGATACCTTATAATAATTTTTTAAATAAGTTTAGATGTATACTGATGGTATAAGGTTAATCGACATTATTAGATCAACTTCTGGTTTAGAATCTTAATAAACTAACTGCATGGTTGCAATTATGGCTATCAAAATTTAATGATTAAATGTAAAAGCGTGCATAAATAGCGAGGCAAAAATACCAAATATATTTACACAATATATGATCCAGTGTTAATTATATCTGCACAATTTACGATTGAGTGTTAAATAGAATTGTGACACTAGAAACTTTAGTTTAAAAGAATTATAATTTCAAATGACATAAAATGTCATATGAAATTTTAATTCTTTTTACAAAATGTCATCTTGCGAAAAAATAATAAAACAAGAATAATACATTTTAAAATAACCACTCTAGACAAAGCCACCAAAATGGTTTTAAAAAGTAAAACAATTAGATAATTTTATGTAGGTATACTGATAGTTTATTAGTGTTAATTACAAGAGGTTACTTGGTACAAGAGGTTCTGTATAAAGTTTTATCATTAACAAAAAACCCAAAGAAATACTTATTCTTATCAAATCAAGTAGTTAGTAATTGGAATAGATTAGACCAATCGATTGTGGAATCAAAGGCGCCTAAAAAATGCAAATCGAAGTTAGATTTTCATATAAATTGGCTGGTAAAGCCTAGCAAAGCAAGACCATGTACTTTTTGTACAGTTATCATTAAATAAATAATATTTGGTTTTAACATTCTTTAATTATTTTGTCCATTTACCTACTTTTTTTTTCTGATGTTGTATTTAAAAGATAAATTATACTTGAATATATAACCCTAGTGAAACATAGTTTTACATACTATTGAACTTAAATTTTGAACAAAAAACTTGTATTTATAGTTTCCTTTCAGTAAATAAAAAGTTTTAAGCTTTTTTCTTTAATAAAAAGTTTAGTAAAGTTTCTTTAATATAAAGTTTAATAAAAAGGTTCTTTTTGTTCTTTTTAATTTTCAATTTAAAAAACACAATTTTATAAGAATAAAAAATAACGCTGATTAATTTGCATTCATTTATCATAACTTTGAAAAATCTAAAATAAGCGAGCAATAAAGCTTTGATTAATAATTTTTTAAACATAACGCTTTTATGTGAAATAACCAAGCAAATTAATTGGCACTAAAGTTTTTGTTACCTAATTGATAGGGTTATTTATAAAAATGACTGAATAATGTACAAAGGTTTAAAGATCTATTTATATAATTCTTTTTATAGTTTATAGTATTAAAAATGCAATTATCTGAAAACAAACTTGCACTAACAAATTTCTCTCTGGCAATCAATATGAATTTCAATTCTCTTGTTCTTCTGCTGACTTTTTAACCATTATATCAGAAAGTTCATTGTAAAGATATCAAAGGTTCTATTGTGCATTAAATAGAAGGGGTGATGAGGCAAAGATTATTGATTTTGGCTAGGGTTGGAGTGCAACAAAATTCATTTATTTTGTTACTTTCTGCTTCTTTTCTTTTCTACTTCTCCATGTAACGAGTTACATTTACAACCCAATACTTTTTTTACTTTTCATGCTTACTTTTTTTTACTTTGTAATAAGTTACTTTCGGAAGTGCTTGAGATTTAATGGTTCAAATAAATCATATATCACACTTGATATCATGAAACCAAAACTGGTACCTCTTGACATTAAATTTCAAGACACCAGAATGCATATTGAACACATGTTCAATATGCATCCTAGGTCCGCAACCTAAAAGTACAATAATCAAACTGTCTATTTGAAAAACAATTAAAAAACATGAAAAAATGCAGCTATGCTATTTCACCTGTCTCCTCATCAGCAATCTGCATGCCACTCAATAAACTCAATAGCTACTCTTGATGCCACTCAATAAACTCATGGTCTTGCAACTGCTGACTTTGATGCAGCTTTCAAAAAAGATTATTAACCAATCAAGGTAAACAAAATGCAAAGCTAACGGTTATAATCTAGTGTAAACCTGCCAGTTTATTACAATAAACATAAGATTGTTTGATGTAGTGAATGCATGCTTTATCCCAAGATGATTTAAAAACTTATTTCTTGTATGTTAATGTTAGATGTATTCACTTTTGCAACTCGCATAAGTACTTTTTACTTTGTAACTTTACTTTTACTTAAGTATTTTGGTCTAGCTTTTACTTTGTTACTTTTACAGCCAGTACTTTTATTTTTTACTTAAGTATTTTTAAAATGTAAAATTATAATATTGTTGATAACCCTAGATTGATGAATGGCAACATTCTTACTGAGTCCTCTACTTTGATAACCCTACATTGATGAATGGCAACATTCTTACTAAGTCCTTTACTTTGTCTTCTAAGTTTACCTTTTACTACTGACCTCTTAAAAAAACAAAATATGCAATCGATTGCAAAGTTAGCATCTGCTAAGGTTGTACTTACTAAGGTATTTTTATTATACTTGCCAGTTATTTTTTTTATAATTTCACTTCTTTTTGAGACTCAGGTTGACAAACTTTCAAAGAAATTTTGATAATATTAGGGATCTATCAAATCTTCCATAGCCTTGCGCCACTCCTAACAATTTTTTTTATTAAATTTTCCTTTAATTTAGTGATACTTTACTAAATAAGACATATATAAAGGGTGTGAACAGACTAATGAGATGCAATGATTAGAATACTGTTTATAAAGTTTTTCGATTAGCATAATGAAAGCCATAAATGGTTATATGATGTTAATTTTTGTTTTTAAACTAATCTTAAGTCACATAACAATCTTACTTAAAGTTTTAATAGTCAGATGGGCCTGTATTTTTTGAGCAATAAAAAGTTAAATCAAAGCTGATAGTTACTTTAAGAAAATGTGAAAATAGCTGGTATAACTGTTTTATGATTTTACTTAAGGCCTATTGGTTTTGATATACGTCAAGGTGAAACTTTGTTGTATGCTGGAGAAAAACTTGGCCCATCAGAACTGGGGCTGCTAGCTATGGCAGGAATTAATACAGTAATTATTGTTTTTACATCATAACTCATTTTTTTATTTTGTCATCATAAAAAATAATGATGTTATTTTTAAGGTTCCTGTATATTCGCCACCTTCAATTGGAGTTTTTTCAAGTGGTGATGAGGTTTGATTTTTTATTTTTATTGTTTATGGTTTTTGATAAGAAGTCAACTGCCTTCAAACTTTTTAATTTTTTTGAAATAGTTTTGTTTAATTTGAATTTATTGCCAATAACCATATTTATGAATAAAAATCAGAATTAAAATAAAATATACTTTATTTACCAAAATAAAGTATATATTTATTTACAATAATTTATTCACACTTAAATAAGAATTTATCAATAATGTTACACATGAGTAAATGCAAACAAAATAAAATGTTAGAAAGTTCAACATACTTGATCCCATACAAGAACTTATAAGAATATTTTAAATTTTATTATGTATAAAATATACATTATTTTGTAAATAAAATGTATTTTATTTTGAATACCCTAAATAAAGTGTTTATTCACAGTTTCACCATTTTTTTAAAGTTTCGTTTGTTGGCATGTGAATAATTAAACACCTTAATAGATAAATTAGTGTATTCATTTACATACCTTCCTTTCCTTCCTAAGTAGGATTTCAACAAAAAATGTAAAATTATGATTGTAATACAAAGTTAAAAGTTTCAATACCTTCAACTTTTTACACTTGCAATTTATTTTTATGTTGTTTACAAATTATTTTTTTTTAATTTTTAAGTTGATTTCATTGTTACAAAATTGTTAGTCAAAAAAACATTAGAAATGATCTTTTTTATTGCAAAAGTTATAAATTAAAAATATACTTAAATCTTTTTAAAATTTTTAAATAGATTTTAAAACCCCCTGTTTTTAATGAGACACCACCCCACTGATTGTTTAATACTATATGGATGATCTTTTAAGATTTTATGTTTTTATGTAAAAAATGGTTAATTTTTAAATATGAATTTCATTTTTTTCAAATAAAAAATTGCAAAAGTGTTTAATCAAATAAGTTTTCATATAGTTTTTTCATAATGAATAAGTTATTCCTTATTTATTAAGTTATCATTTCATACTTTGATATCTTTCCTCTAAGACTACTTAGGTTTCATTTTAGAATTGGTAGGATAAATTCCCAAAACATGTTCAAAAATTTTTTTTGACTTTTTTGGTATTTTTTCTAAAAAGTCACACAATTATTTTCAAGTCTAAAGTAAAATCCTTAAGTAAAACTCTAGAAAACATACTTATATATTTATATAAATAAATTTTGAAATGAAAAAAAATAAAATAAATAGTAAAAAAATTATTTTTGCAGCTTTCCAATACAATAATAGTTTTTATTTATTTTATTAATTTTTAAATTTTTCTAATTAGTCAACTTAATCTTGCCTTTCAATAACTTGAAAATAAAAATTATGATTTTTATGTTTAAGACAAAGAAGTTAATTAAAGATAAAAAATATACATTAATATACAAATCCAAATCTAAAAGCTCAATGCTATTGCTGAATTTTCATTATTATAAGTATAGATTATATATTTAATCAAAAAATATTTTACCTGTTTTTCCTTATATATATTAAGAAACAGCATTCCCAAAATCATCAACAACTTTCATAGGCATGTTTTTACTCATAGTATGAAAAAAATGTTCTGGCTGCAAGCAACCACTAATTAAGTTGCAAGAAACCACTAATTATGTTAAGAGTTAACAGAAAGCAAAGAGAAGAGTTAAACACATTCATATGTTGGGAGTGAATTTTTTTTTTTAATAAACTCACTTATAGCAAGGCTGCAAGCAACCACTAATTAAGTTGCAAGCAACCACTAATTAAGTTGAGAACAAAAAACAAAGAAAAAGGTTAAAGACCGAAAAAGTGGCAAAAAGCTTAAAAAACTTTTAATTGTTTGATCATGCTTGTGTGATCCCAAATCTAATTTAGGGGCTCTGGTAAGAATTTAAAAGCTTTTTTAGGATTATTTATGATCTTTTAGAACTATTTTGGTCATTATGGAATTTTATGACCCAAAAAAAAAAATTAATGTGATTTTAAAAACAACAATAAAATAATGTGGTGTTTAAATTACTATAGTTGAAACTTTTGGATTTTTGCTGGTCAACTACATTATGTAGTGTTGGTTTTGTTTTTCTTGCAAAAAAAGAAACTTTTAATTTTAGTTAGTTCCCCCTGGAGAAGAAAAAGGAAAAGGTCAAATTTATGATTCAAACAAGATAGCTCTTATTGCTGCTATTCGTGAGCAGGGATTCAATGCAGCTGACTTAGGAGTGCTTCCTGACAAGTAAGTTTTTAGCTAATGGATTGTATCTAATTGGCTTTTTCAAGCATTTTTCATAAAAATTAAGTTTTTTAAGTTAAAAAGTTATGTTATTGAAACTTATTTTACAGAATGTATGTAGATTTTATTTGATAAATATGCATGTTAATACAAACTTTAGTCCTTCTCGATTGTGTGAAGTTCTTCTAAACATAATCGATGATACTGCACACCAAATAGTTATCACAACTGGTGGTGTATCTATGGGAGAAAAGGTAAAAAGATTTTTTTATATTTTAAAGTAGCTTGTTGTCAAAGGGGAAGGAATTTGCAGAAAAGGTAAAAAGATTTTTTTATATTTTAAAGTAGCTTGTTGTCAAAGGGGAAGGAATTGGCAGAAAAATTCAATGTGAAAAATATATTGTTTCTGTTCTCAATTTCTAAACTTTATTTAATAATTTGATTTTCTAAATTGTTTTCAAATAACAAACAAACAACAAATAGTCATCGAATCTTTTATTAAATTCTAAAAAATATAGAGCTATAAAAATTAATTCTGCAAAAATATAGATGAATATTTCAAAAAAAGTAAGATTCGTTCTACTTATTAAAATCAAAAAATAGCTAAAAAAAATCTGACTAATGACTACGTATGCTGAAAATCTGAAAATGGTTGAAAAAACCTTTCTTTCTTGCTTAAAATTTTGACCGCTTTGTTTAATATTTTGGCTATATTTCTTATAGATTTGGCTTTGTTGCCTAAAATCATGGTTATTCCGCCTAAAAATCGTTATTTTTTCGCCATTTGTTTTTTGTTTTGTTTTTATTGTTTAACTTTAACTGCTTTATCACAGGATCTTATCAAGAAATTTTTAGAAAAATTTGGCGACATAAAGTTTGGTAGAGTGAATATGAAGCCAGGGTATGAACATTTCTTAATTCTAAGAGCAATAATTTTAACATATTCACTATAATATTTTAGACTAATTCTTTATATTAAAAAAAAAATTTTTCTAAGCTAAATTAATAAGAATTTTATATGGTTTTTTTAATATTCAGAAAACCGACTACGTTTGCTACAATTAAACGTGGTTCTATCACAACGTATTTTTTTGCTCTACCTGGTAATCCAGTGTCTGCAATCGTTACTTTCTATTTGTTTGTTTTACCTGCTATCAGAAAATTAGCAGGTTTTAGTAAACCCAACTTGCAACGTATACAAGCGCGGGTAAGTGGGTTTATTTTATACTGGCATTGCCAGTATAAAATATTTTTATTTTTTTTTTTTTTTTTTTTTTTTTTACTTGAATAATAACGTTATAATAATCTTTAAATCAGTAGATTGTTTAGTAGTATTATTAGTGAAAAAAGAGTAATTTTGTTATTAATTTTACTGATTTGTTTTGTCAGTAATTTTACTGATTTATTTTTTAGTAATTTTAATGATTTTTTCTTTTTTTTTCGTTTAGTTAAGTTTTGATATCAATTTGGATATTCGTCCTGAATATCATCGTGTTTGTTTAAACTGGGATACTGATGATGGTGTTCCGCTTGCAATTACAACTGGAAGTCAGTGTAGCAGTCGTTTACTAAGCATGCGTTCTTGTCATGCGTTAGTAGAGATGCCTAGTAACGAAACTGTACGAAATCTTACAAAAGGCAGTTTGGTAACTGCTCTTTTGATTCCTAAGCTTATAACTTGATAAGTTCAAACGGTTCATTGAATTTTCTGGTATGTGACGTTTGAGAAACGTCGTAAGATCTTAGTGATTTTCATCGAAAATCATCAATCAGTTTAGTTTATGGTGAGATAATTAGTATATACAAGATATTATCTTTTATCTCTATAATTTTTATAAGTGCGAACAAAGCCATTGGTTGTTATGGGAAGAAGTGCTCAGTTGTTCTTCTTAATTTATGCTCATATAATCTTGAAAAGAATAACTGAGCATAAATTAAAGGTGTTTCTTTACTTGAGAAGAGTAATTAATCGTAATATTTAAAATAATTCTTTATTTTTTGCATTTAGTAACACTTTTTTTTAAAGTTTTAAAATATTTAGATGTTTTGATAGTATTTAATATTTTATCGATATAATGAATTGTATTATTTTTTTATATTTGTTAAACGTTTTTGTACTATTTTGTACTTTTGTACTTATGTACTTTACGTAGACTTGAAGAAAGTGTAAAAGTGCTTTTTAGTTCGAATTTCAAATTATGTCTTTCATCGTCGAGTCATAAAGAGCGATAATAATCATGAAGTAGATTAGATAGGGTAATAAGGATCTTAAACCAACATTTTGTTAACACTATACAGCGGAACAAGTTATACTGTACATGGAAAAGTAGCAATTTTGAGGTGGAAACTTATATTTAGTGTTAAATGTCATATTTGCACGCGTTAAAGGCCTCGAGTGTAAGACTCGCCGTTAAATAAACTTTTTTTTCGTCTTTAAAGGTATTTTTAAAATTTTTCTTTGAAAATCAAAGAGGTGAATTTTATTTGGAATTAATATTTAACTGTGATTTTGTGTAAGACATGCTTACTAGTATAAACAAGCAAAAGTTTGACCGTGAAAGTTCTTCGAATACACAAAGGTTCTTGAAATACCACCGCTTATTAAAAATATTCAACTCTTCTTGTTATCTCCTAATGAGGGTACAGCTCTAAAACTCAGTTTAAAGGCTCTGAGGCCGACTATCAGTCGTAAAATATCAGAGTACTCAGCGTTAGTATAGGCTCAAAATGGAAAAGCGATAAGTAACCATGGTTTTTTTTGCATGAAAAACTAAAAGATAAAATTAGATTGTAAAATATAATGGAATGCATGTACACATAACACAAATTGGGGGGTTTTGCACAAGTTAATTTTAAGGCTTCCTCGTCATGCACCTTGGGGCTTTAGTAAATGATCAAAGCTGAAACAAACTTTTAGATGCAATAAAACTTGAATTTTAATCAGGTAGGGCACCTGAAATAGTTGAAGAAAACTCAAATATTAGAGGTGAAAGCATTTAACTCAAAAATTTTATTTTCTTCTTAAATTGATAACTTAACAATTTACTCTCAATCACAATTTAGGTTTTTTTCTTGATTCAAAAAACACCTACTTTCTAATTTAATTAAACAGTTCTAAAATAAGCTGCACAATTTTAGCATTATAAAGTGTGGCATTTTTGGTAGAGTAAGACTATTAAAGGTGCTTGCTGTTGTAGTCCACAAGGCAGTTTTTAAGTCTAAGAGCGTATTCTGGATGAGATGGGAGTCGTTTGTATTGTTGCCAATGATGAGAAAAGTCTTGATGAGCTGCTTCAACTACCTGTTCGCTGTAAATTCTAAGCGGTGAGATGTGGCGGTTCACAAAGTCTTTGATGTGGTGAAATACCATATGGAACTTGGATGCAACACTGGCATTCGGGATGGCAAGATATGAGTCTTGAAATTGTTGGATTTTGTCCAAAAAGTCATCCTCAAGGTCTAATCCAAAGCAGCTTTTCACTACAGTATCAAACTTCCTGAGCGCTTCAATGAATCCGAAAACTTGGAAAGCCGACTCAGCTTCTGCCAACTGTTGAAGCCTATCCACATTCCGAAAAAGTTTGCGACAATCGTTTCCTTCAAACATGCCTCCATGATAGGGGCTCAGTTTCATGTTAAGAGAAGTTGGCCAGAATGAGAGTATCATCGGTTCCACTGAGGATAGGTGGATGGACAACATTGCCGGTGTGTTCTCAAGGCTCCAGCCTTCTCTAGATTTGTGAAATCAATGCTACACCAGGAGCAAAGGTGAGAGCTTGAGTGAGCTTGAAGGCCACAGAGAATGTTGGCCAGTTTCAAGTCACAAGCAACAATGGCCTTCACTCTATCGACTTGAATGAGCGACCAAATTTGGCGGACATTCTCATAAGTCTCGGGAAGCTCTTCTGCAACTGCAACAAGCATCTAGCGCTTTACACCCGTATCTTTTGTAAGCCTGTCAGTCAAGAGACGCTTTTGAGGTGGGGACTCTTTTGTGGCTCTGTCGATGACTCCCAAACAAAACTTCAGAAATCCCTTGCCACCATCAATTCTGGTTTTTATTATTCGCTCAGTTGAAACATTTCGAGATGTGCTGATTGTGCCGATAAGGTCAGTGATGTTTTTACAGTGGGCAACAGTGTGATCTGAACCGGTTTCACCTTTTGCATCAGAAGCCTTTATATTTGAGTGGGTAAAAAATCACTCAGTTTTTGACCAGCAGCCAGAAGATGTTTGTTGAAATTCGGCTCAACAAGCTTTGTGCCTGAAGTGTGGTTTACTACTCTTGCCAATTTCATGATTCCCTCATTAGATAAACCTGTGTTGAGCTGAAAACTGACCATGTCTTGTGTTTTCAAAGCAGGAGAGATGGTTTTTGGTATAGTTCCATTTGGCCCTGTAATTACATATTGGCTTATGAAACATTTTTCCAATTACTAAATTATTGAGGAGAAAAATGCTTCTTGAATAAAAATATTTGTCATGTCAATATATTTGAGGTATTCATTATTAAATGAAGCACCTGGAGTCACAGGAAGAGGTGGTCCTCCAGATGGTTTTGATAGCCTTACAGTGCCTTTTGGTGAAGCTGTTTTGCTTGCAATCAACTTTGCAGCAATCTGTTCTGCAACTTTTTCATCTTGAGCAGCTAGCTCTTTGAGGTTTTCACAAAATGTGGATTGGTTATAGTTTTGTGGAAAGCCTTTCCAATGGGACTCAGACAATCGTTGCAGCGCACAGTGGGCCCTTTCTTATCAGCTCGAGAAACATCTAGCAGATGTTTCTCATTCAGCTTTAGACACCCAATCCTGCAGATGAGACAGTCACAGTTTTCGCCACGAGTTTCCAATCTGACACGGATAGACTTGAAGTCATACAGTAATGGTAGAACAACTTCTTTGCCTTCATCTCGCTTCTTCATGATTGTCCGGCATGTATCACATATTCCTTGAGGCACTCTTGCATCACCCAAGTCAAAGTTGATGCCATAGATTTTTAACAAACGCTCCGCTTGGAATGAAGTTATTTGCCTGGTGCACTTTTTAAGGCAAGTTAGACAGACAATTTTTCTGTTCTCCTCGTTACTTCTTGCATGATTTAGCATTGTGAGAAATTGCTTAGTCTCCTGTAAATGCAACAATATTCAAATAGTTTTATCAGTCTTGAAATTTGAATCTCTTCGTTGTGCAAATGGAAAGAATTAAAAAAAAAAATACAGGAAAAAGTTTGTAGACTTATAAGCCAAAATATAATTGATGCTATTGACAATATATGCAATTGAAACGAATCGAAACTTTACCTGTATGCAGAAATATGGACGGTCTCAAAAGTGAGGGTCAACCTTTTATTTGGAGATTGGTCTAAAATTTAAGCAATGCTTTGTCACAAAATTTAAAATAACTTAATTTAATTTCAAAGCTTTAAAATATATTTATTAGGATTAAAATAGTTTTGATATAAAAGCAAACTATTTTCATATCTACTCTCCCTTTCGTTCATTTACCCACTTGTCATCTTACAGTATTTTATATAGTGTAGTTTGCATATGAGTATAGTGCACACTCAACTTTTTTAACAATAAATATGGAATACATCTATTACATAAATTTTATTTTTAAAGTGTGCACCTTTTTCTTTGATGTCATTTTTTTGTAATAAAAGTGCACACTATACTCAATAAAATACAATACTTTTTACCACTTCCTACTTTTTTCCCTGAAAAATATTTCCATCTTAAACATCATAGACCAAGAACTTTTTTCAGAAGTTGAAAATGTAAAAAAAGAATCTTACCTTATAATTGTAGATTTGTTGAAGAGAGAAATTAATTTCAAATGCAATAAAATGCAAATTTTGAAAACGATATCAAGTGATTTTTTTATGGATTAACCTGTAAAATCGCTTAAACAAAAAAAGAAGGGAATGCCGTACATTTCTTTTTTCGGTAAAAGTTGTCTGTGTCAAAAACTACCCTGCAGATTTCAACCAAAACTTACACGAATGTTCCTTAGTTTATTGTTCACATTGAGTTCAATTTTTAACTCGATAGCTCAATTTTTATGGCCTCTGTAATGCTTTTTCTGAATGAAATTCATACGGACATAATGAAAAGAGTGAATTACTTAAAAAATCTACTATTTTAAAATCTACTCGTTTTGCTAAACTCCCCAAATTGTGTTATGTGTACATGCATTTCATTATATTTTATATAGATAACTGCTCAGGGTTGCAAATACTTAAAAAATTTTCCCCAGAGTTGGTCATTTTCATTGAAAAATGATTTGCCAATTTTATAAGGAAATTTTGGGGCTCGAAATGATTTTGTGGTCACCGTTTTTTAGCAAATGGTCTAATTCCAAAACTCTAATAACAAAAGTTGTTGTCTATTGCCTATAGATTATACATACAAGGATTCAGGGTAATCAGACAAAAAATTTTTACCACAGCTAAAAACTTTTGGTACCAACACTGTCAAAATGTATGATTTTGAAAAACGTTTTGGCCTATAAATTTATAACCAAGCAAGAAATCTGCATAAAATTTAATACATTGGTAGCCATACTATATAGGTACAACACCATAAAATTTCATAAATTTCCAATGACCCATTTCAATTTTATGGCTTGTTTAGTAAATAATCGAAACAGTAAAAAAATTGGGAAATTTTCAACTTAAAATTGATTTTTTTTTCTCGAACGTAATAGATGGATTTCAAAACTCCTATTTCTGGACACCTACATGTGTCCACTATCACCCCATATAGGTGGCTTTTTTGGGTTAGCTAGAAGGGCACCAAAAATATATCCCCAAAAATAGCAACAGTGTAAGCGCTATATTTTTCTTCGGATCTCTCCTTAACTACGCTGAGTATTAACAGTGCCATGTTGTGCATGGATGATGTTCCTCTCAGTGCTTTTTGTGCGCATTGTTAAAACCACGTATCAAGCTCCAAGTTACAACTTTAGATTAATTAGTTGGACTGAGACATCTGGATAGCTCGTGCAAAGGTTACCATACTCTATCTATAATGGAGTCAAGTTCTTTTTAACTTAAACATGACCAAAGCACCCAAATATCACCATCAATGAACTGTTTTAATATAACTTTTCCAAATATTCCATCAGTAAAATCTTAACTCTTGCAAAATTTACCAGACTTACTTACCCTTTGGGAGACTATTTTGAATCAAGCTGTTGCTTCTTCGGATCTCAGTATTGATGGATATTATTCTTTGATTCGCAAGACTTCAATAGTCACATGCTTGGCTTGGGAATATACTTACACATCAATTAACCTATTTTTGTCAAGAAATCAGGTTTAAATCATCTGACCTTTCTTTTATGAGTTTCCACTTAGTACTTTCTCACTCAATTACCTTTGTCTTTGTTTTTTATCGCTCTTTTACTTTTCAAGACTGCACTTTTTTAGATGTAATTTCTGATCAAATTGCCCTTTTCTTTACTTCTCTGCCAATATCGTTGTTATTGATGACTTTAATGCTCACCACACAAAATGGCTTAACTCAAACACCACTGACTTGCTGGCACTAAAGCTCATCAATATCTTATTCAAATAGTTAACTTTGTGACTCATTTTACGGACAACCCTAATCATTTACTTTTACTCTTTGATCTGTGTTTTGTCTCTGACCTTAGCTTGTGTTCAGTTTCTCCTCGCTCTTCTTTGGGTGGTTTTGACCATGCAATGGTCTCTACAAATCTTTTATCTAGTACTTCTTTTTTTGAACTTACTACTACCCTAAAAAATCTCCTGGATCCAAGTATAAAAACTTTTATTTTTTCTCCTTGCCGGTTTCATTGTTAACCTTCAGTTTCGAAAAAATGTTTCAAATTAAACCTCGTTCTACTCCATGGTTTTCACCTTCTTGTGCAGCTGCTATATCAAATCTTAATAAATTTTTTAAACCATTTTTGCAACTCTCTTGAGAATAAATATATTTTATTATTGCAAGAAATCAATGTAAAAGGGTGGCAGTATTTTCAGTTTACTAAATCTCGCATTGTAGCTCAGAAGTTAGGCTCTAAGGTCATTTGGAAAATCTTCAATAGTGTAATTAACAAAAGTGGAACATTCCATCTCTAATTCATGGGTGGGATCTTTTTACCTATACCAAGGATAAGGTAGATCTGTTTGCAAAGAACCTTTCTTTTAATTCCACTCTTGAATTTGATGACTATACTCTTCCTGCTTTTCCAGTTAAACAGGTTATTATACCCATTGTTGGACATTCAAATCACTCCGTTGCGAAAGCAAATCTCAATTAAACTTTTTTACACCTTTGGTTCATTCCTGTCATAGTCTTACAAAAGTGTTATCCAGAATCTCGTCAGTTCTCTTTAAACTATTTAAAAAGTTCTTGATTAAATCTTGCTTTCCTGCCTGCTGGAAAATGGCATCTGTGGTTCCGATTTTTAAAAACTCTGGAGATCATTATGACCCATCCAACTATCACTCGATCAGTCTTCTCTCTATTATTAGCAAGGTTTTTGAGCTTTTGATCAACAAGTTTCTCACATCCCATCTTGAGTCAGATATCTTACGGTCAGACAATCAATACGGTTTTCAATCCTCAATCTCCACGGCTGACTTGCTAACTGCTGTGATTAAAAGATTTTAAGGGTTATTGTTCTTGACATATCTAAAGCTTTCGACAAAACTTGGCATGCTGGTTTGCTTTATACGGTGTATCTGGGAAAGCTTTTGACATTATCAAACCATTTCTTTATAACCACTTTATAAAAGTTAAAATCGACCCTTAGTCCTGCTTTGTTTCTTATCTACATTAATGATCTTCCCAATGACCTTACATCTAAAGTGGCTTTATTTCCTAATAACTCAACTTAATACTCCTGTCTTGATAAAAAGTCTTCTCTTTTCAACCGCTTAAACAGGCAACCAATCTTGAATCTGATCTCACTTCTGAAACAGATAAGAGCTTGCAATGGCTTGTGAATTTCAACTTTAATAAAACTCATTTATTTATTGCAAACAACTATCGCAATACTGCCTATGTTACTATATTGATGAATGGCAACCCTATCACTGAGTCCTCGTCTTTTTGGATTATCGATAACTACTGACCTATCATGGAAACCATATATAAAAAGGATTGCAAAGTTAGCATTTGCTGGTGGAAAGCACAATGAAGAAAAGGTTACTTTTCTTCATTGTGCTTGCCATTATCTTACTCTTGATTCTTTTATTTGCTCCTGTTAAAATACTGTTGTCACATTTGCGCTGGTTCTTCTAACGATGCTCTGTTTTTCCAAGGCTAGGCCAAAAAACGTAGTTGTTCCATTGTAAACGTAGTTAGACCTGCTTTATCGACCAATCTTTAACCAATGTACCATTATCGTAAAATTGCTATACTATTATAAGTGCGGCTCAAACAAACTATCATTTCAAGTTTCCTCAACCAAAACTTATTCTCGCTTGTCTCTTCATTCATTAAAGTTGTATCCTTTTACTGTAAGTGTATTTTCCAGCAACGAATCCAGGGGGGGTATGTATTGCCCACACCAGTTTTAAAAATATTATCGTTTTTTTAATTTATAGGCCCTTTTGTAAATTTATGGAGCTTTTTTTTAAGTTTTGGTATTAACAACCAAATCCCCCCCCCCCTTACCTAAATATTCTGAATCCATCATTGGTCTCTTCATGTTCTAAAAACTTTTATTCATCTAGACTTTTAGAAAAGGTGTTTTTATAAAATAAATGTGAATAAAGATGCATTTATTTCATACATTTATTTTATGACTCGTATAAATACATTTACACATTTTTTTTTATATCTAGCGTCAAATTGTTTGAAATTGTAGCAAAAAACAAACTCTTTATATTTCATATTTAAGCTTTTATATATGCAGTAGAATCCCGTTAACTCGGACACTGGATAAGACTTTTACTAAAACCGATGAATTTTCAATTCCCTTTAAACTTTCTCTATCAACTTATTATAAAATCATCCGCTTATGTAGTACCCTGGTAATGTCGGACCATTCGCTAACTCGTACTGTTTTTTGGGGTCCTTTCAGCAAAAAACTTCGAAAATTAAATACTTTTGCGTCAAATATAAATTAACAAACTAAACATTTTAACTAATATCTTTGCATCAGTTAATTTTTGATTAAATTTTATTAATTAAAAATGTCGAAGAAAACTAACAAATAGAACAGAAAAATACATAAAACTAAAAGGACTCGAGAAAGAATTATCATCTGTATCTTATATCAAAGAAAATGGCATTCTAAAGCAAAGATTGTCTCAATGCCACAATACAAAAACAAAACATATTCATAAGTCGAAAAAAAAAACTTCTTCGAAAAGAGTGAGGATACGAATCTCCCTAGATGAGGTTTTGGATAAAGCATGTTATATGTGGCTCTTAAACACCAAAAACCAAAACACTCCTGTGTTATTCTCTGTCGATAAGTCTCGAAATCTCAATAAGTCTGATATTTTTAAAAAGTCCGACATAACACAAAATCAAGAGGTACGAGGTTTGATGGCTACTTGGCCGTACAAGCGTCATTGACAAGAAAGGAGGCGCAATCTTTTTGGAGCACTTAAATAGTCTAAAAAGTAAAAAAATGCTTATAAAAAAGTTTTTGTTTTTTATTGATTCATCCAATATTTATAATCAAGATTTATAATCAATATTTATAATCAAGATTATTTCTTGTTTGATTTAACTTCAAATCATCATAGCAAACTGGCTACTGGTTGCCGTCGAGCCTAAAACATTGCCTAAAAAATTGAAAATTCAAGTTATCAAAAAATACTTGGAAATTGTTTAACGAAAAAAGAAAATGCAGAAATACGAAAACATTTTTTTTTCCACATTTTCATTTCTTTTTTTGTTGACCACCAAAGCTCAAAATTTTATTGATTCTCCCCAAAAATTGTTACTTTAAAACATTTTATCAGCATACATTGATGTATTTAAATAACTTTTTTTTAAATAAAGATTGATGATTTTTTTAAAATTGTTTTTTGTTATCTTATTTATTTCATCTGCTTCAATAATTGGGTTCATTTTGTTTGCTTCATTTTAATATTATTAAATAAAATCTTTTTTAAAAAATTTACAGTTTTTTTGTTTGCGGCGACATGGAGCAAACTTAAAATTTTTATATCTTCATTCTGGTTAAAATGAAACTGTTTAGTAAAAAATCTAATCAAAACTTAGCAAATATAGTAAAAATTCAAAGTTCATTATTCCTACCTTAAATTGTAAAATTTCGATTTTAAAAGTATATCTTTTTTAAATATTAATTTCAAAAATAAAGTTGCTATTTGAATTTTTAAACTTTTTATTAAATATGGATTTTAGTTCCTTATATCGTTTTAAGTTTTTAATAATTTTGAAATCATTTTAATTTTTCATCTTAATAGTGGAGAAGTTATAGATAATATCTTTATGTAGTTGAAGGGAATATGGCTATTTTGACCCCTCTCGTTTCGAGTTAACGTTTATAAAATAAAAACAAATAATAACTTTTTAAAAAATGACTTATTAGTAAGTACTTGTTTATTGCCATAAATTTGAAAAACAAATGTAGCCTAAAAATATATTTTTCATTAGTTTGTACATACTTTTATGTTGATCCCCCTAGATTCCCTACCCTACCCTAGACTCTTTTTTACGCTATTTGAAGACTCCCCGATCCTCTAATCAAGCGTAAGTACTTTAAGAACAGCCCCCTACTAAATTTTTTCTATTACTTTATGTTAAATGCTTAGATTTCGAATTTAATTTAAAAAATTAATTTAATTTTTCAATTTAAATTAAATCTATTTTAAAGTTGAAATACAATTTAATGGCAGTAATATCAGTAAAAATAAAAATAATTTTCTTACTATTTTTTAATATTTTATACAAGTTTAAATCGTAAAACTTATTTAAAACAGGATATATATATATATATATATATATATATATATATATATATATATATATATATATATATATATATATATATATATATATATATATATATATATATATATATATATATATATATATATATATATATATATATCAATATATATCACCAAAATATATATCACCAAATACCTGACCACTGCCCAAATAAAAATTCTATCAAAAGGACCTAAATTCTGCCCAACAACTAAAGGAAATTATTTACATATTAACTCTGATATTAGACAATTTACAAGAAAACTTAGATTAAAAGAAAAATTCTACGAACTGCAAAATAATGATATTAGTATAATAAAAAAGAAATCTAAATATAATGTTAAAACAAATATATCTGAACTTAATGAAATAATATCGAAAATTGAGCAAGTGAATCCTGTCAAACTTTAATCAGTTGATAACATTTCACTGCAGGAAAGGATAGCACTTAAAGAACTTAAAGAAATGAAAGACACTGTTATCAAAAAAGCAGATAAAGGTAACACTCTAATTGTAATGGACTCAACATACTATAAAGATAAACTTGTTAATCAAGATCATCTATCTTCTTTAAATACTTATGAAAAAAAAATTTTTGACTCAGATAAAAGAGTTTTCAAAAATCTTTCAAAAATGATTGCTAAACATAAATGTCTAACACAAAACGAAATAGACTGCATTACAAATTTTGAATGGAAATCTAGTACTTTTTACGTTATTCCAAAAATTCATAAATGCAATGAAATAATTAAAAAGGTTCAAGAATCTAGTTCTCCGTTTATAGAAATGAAACCTCCAAAAGATTTAAAAGCTCGACCTATTATTGCTGGAATAGACTCACCAACATCACACTTAAGCCAATTTCTTCATATAATATTATCTCCGATTGTAAAAAAACAAAAAACTTATATAAAAGATGATTGGGATTTCTTAAGAAAAATCCCTAGAAATATTGATTCAGACAGTGTAATACTAACATGTGACATTGTCAATCTATACACAAGTATTCCACATAATCTAGGTCTTAAAGCATTACAATACTGGATTGAACAACAGAAAGATTTAATAGCAGATCGATTCACCTCCGATTTCCTCTTAGAATCGGCATCTTTCATTTTAGAAAACAATAATTTTATTTTTGACGACCAAGTATACCATCAGATTACAGGTACAGCCATGGGTACAGACTTTGCCCCAAACTATGCATGTCTTACAATTAGATTTTTAGAAGAAACTTTGCTTTTTCCGAAAATCTTACCAAAATACTTTTCAAAAGAAGAAGTTAAAAATATTGAACAGTTTTATTTTAGATATGTTGATGATGGTTTTAACATATGGCCAAAAAATCTAGACATCGCCAAGTTTAAAAGTTCTCTATAAGAACTACATAATTCAATTAATTTTACGATTGATTTAGGTACACAATACAATAAAAACGGAAATATCTACAATGTCATTAATTTTTTAGATGTATCGGTTATTCTTAAAAACAATAAACATATCAAAACAGATATATTTTACAAAGAAACAAATACCCACGACTATTTAAATTACAATAGTTTTCATCCTTTCCACATAAAAAAGAATATACCATATAATCTTGCTAAAAGAATAATTGTTTTTACCTCGGATTATGCTACAGAAAAACTACGTTTAACGGAACTAAAATTATGGTTAAAAGAATGTCTTTACCCAGATAATATTATAGAAAAAGCATTTCATAATGTTAAATTACAAGGACCAGCACCTTTAAAAAAATCCAAAGAAGTTTTTCCTCTGGTAACTACATTTTATAGCAATTTAAACTGCCAGCCTATTTTAACAGAAACTAACCTTTTACTTAGTCTATCTACTAATGCAAGGGTAAAGGAGGTTTTTTCAAATATACATCCAGTAATAGCCTACAAACAACCACCAAATTTACTTAGACAACTAACTTCTTCAAAATTTCATTCTATTTCATCTATCAAAAAAACGGGTTTATTCAAATGTAAAGATATTCGTTGTAAAATTTGCCAATTATATTTACAAGAAGTTGATAAGTTTGAGACGTCTAATGGAACTATTTGGAATATTAAAAGTCGCATTACTTGTAATAGCAAAAATGTTATTTATTATTTAAAGTGTTTATCATGTAATGGTTTATCTACTTACACTGGAAAAACAAATAATTTCATATTTCCAGTTGCAGAACAGGAAATTCTACAGACCAATTTGACAATCATGTATTTGAATGCCAGAGATTGCACAACAAAACTATAGAACCTTTTTTCCAACTCTTTGTTTTCCTTGAATTAAAAAGTGAAAAAAATTTGTTGTCATATGAAAGTCATTTACATAAACAAAAACATGACACATTTAATTGAGACTTCCTTTTTTTTTAAAAATGTTACAATGGTAACTCATAGTTACAATATAGCAATTTAATTTTTCTATTATCTAACTTTCTACAGTAATATAAAAAAATTTGATAAAGCATTAAACATAGCACTACTGATGAAAATAGTGAAAGGCCTCTAGTGCTTCTTTATTATTTATATATTTATTTAAAAGAAATAAATCTTTTTTCAAATTTCAAAAATTCAATTATTGTTTTTTTTGCTTGGCATACCTTTTTCCATTATATTGTTTATTATCAATTTTGTAGTTATATATATATATATATATATATATATATATATATATATATATATATATATATATATATATATATATATATATATAAACGAAAGTCATGTTTCCTTACTTTTACTTTAGCAAACGTTGGCGTTCGTTTAAAATTTTAAAAAACAAACACATAACTTCAGCAATTTTTTTTCCAAATATTTATGCGATTGATAGTTTTTTATATAAATTTTAATTATTAATTTATTATATAAAAAATATATTCATTATAAAAAAACAATAAGTTACTAAAATTTAAAACGCATTTTTAACGACTTTAACAGAAACCATGCTAATACTTTCTTCAATAGCGTTACTTTTAAGTTTAATAATTAAGTACGCAACTGAAAAAAGTAATTCAGTTTTAATACAGTGTTTCCCAACCCTTTTAGTGCCATGCCCACCAAAGCTCATAAAAACTTAAAATGTCCCCCCATGTTACATATGAATAATTTTTGATGTTATAAACTTTTCATAAGTAGCATAAATGATATACGGCAGGAAGAAATCACAAAAAGTTATTTATTAAACAAAAAAATTCAAGTAAACAAAATATAGTAAACAATATATAAGTAAATAAAATAAAATCCTTGTGCTTGATGCTGGTTACAAAGAGATTTTATACTGGGTTCCAATTTTGTTAGCTTCATTCTTAGATCTCCCGGTTGTGTTATATCTAAACGATTTCTTTTTTTAAGTAACAAATCAGTTATGGCACTTAATCTGCATTCAGTTAAATATGAAGAAGGAAACGGTAATAATAGTTTTCTTGCTCATTCTGTTGTGCTAGGATATTTAATTTTTGTCTCTTCAAAAAACGTTGTCATCGATCCTTTTATATTAAATAAAGTTTTAACTGACTCGTCATTCTGCATTTCTGCTAATTTTTCTTGGTACTGCATATTTGAAATATGAGATAAATTAACTAACATTAGGTGCATCAACCAAGTAGGAAAATCAATTTCTTTCAAATTGGAAAATTTTCTTTTTAAATCAGCTGATAAGTTTTTTAGATGCTCGACAATATTAAGTATAGCGGTATCAGTTACTTCACATTTTTGAAGCCAAAGAGACTTTTCCAAATTGTTTTTGGTAAACGTCTTTTTTAAATATTTCAATTGACGTAATAAAACCAAATATCTTCGCTTTTGCATCGACAAGAGTTTTATTTGTTCCTTGAAGTCCTTTATTCAATATATTTAGTTTTTCAAAAATATCGGTTAAATAACTCAAATATTCCTTAGAATCGATCGTTAACAGATATTGCATTTCAGTTTTGTTGCTTAAAAAATCACTAAGAGTATCAATCAATCTTTTTAAACAGTTCCCTTTCGAAAGCCATCTTACCTCAGTGTGAAGTAAAAGTCTCACATGGGCTTCGTTGTTTTCTTCACAAAATAATTTAAAAATGCGCTCTTGTTTTGCACTTGCTTTAATAGAATTAATGCATTTTACAACAGTTACAAAAGTTCATTATTTTATTTGGAACAGGAGAAAAATTTTAAGCTACCAAGTTTTCCTTGTGAACACAGTGCACAAGAAGCATATCTGGATTTTCATCTTTCATCAGTTTTAAGCAACTATTTTTTTTGCCCATCATATTAGGAGCACCATCAGCAGCACAGGAAATTATATTTTTCATTGGTATTTTATTTGTATCTAAGTAACTTTTTAGAGTACTATATATATCTTTAGTGCTGCTTTTTAATGATTTGCAAAATAACATTTCTTCAGCAAAATCATTATTATCAATGTATCTGACATATGTAAGTAATACTACTTCGCAGTCTCTCAATGTTTATTCGTCCATTTGCACCGGAAAAAGTCTTTTTTTTAATTTTTCGATAAGTTGTATTTCAACATCTTTATTCATTTCGTCGATTCTTCTACTGACAGTATTGTTACTTAGTGGCATGGTTTTCACGTCTTCGTCATCTTTTCCAAAAACAGTTTTAACAAATGTTGATATTGAAGGCTTGATTAACTGCTCTCCTATTGTATGATTTTTCCCAGATTTAGCAATGAGTAATGACATTTGATAGCTAGCCTCAAGAGTGCGATTAATATTAACATTATGGGCAGCTTTTTTCATAATTTTTCTTTAAAATTTAAAAGTAGTTCAAATTTGAATTATTTTGATCTTTATGTTTTGCCTTCAAATGTGCTTCAAGACGACCTGGTTTCATTGATTCATTGCTCAAGCATTGTTAGCATAATAAACAAAAGGTAACCGTACATCATGGACAGCCGGTATGAAACCAAATTTTAAATACTCTTCCGAGTACTGCCGAATTAAATACTCAAATTTTAAATACTCTTCCGAGTATTTAAAATTTGAGTATTTAATTCTTCCGAGTACTGCCGAATTTTTTTCTTGCTTGCGCTACTCACGGGCGACAAAATGAATTTTAAAATCAATTAGGAAATTAAAAGTATATATTTTGTAATGTTTCGTATTCTTATTTATTATTGAAAGAGAATATACGTTGGTTTTTGTATTATATTTATTTCTATATTTAAATATTAAAATTATAAAAAACTAGTTATATATAAACTGTGTGTAGTCTTCTCGACTTGTTATTTCAACTGTTATTATGTTTTGCGCTATGGCTTTTAAGTGAGAATTCCTCGTGCGGAATTAGTCTCTCAAGGAAATACTTTCGCTATAAGTTTTCGTGCAATTCTCCAAAGGGAACTGCTTATTCCGCAATCGCTAATCATTACTCTGAACTAGCGTTTAAAATGATTGTCCAAAAGGAATTGTTTTTGTAACAATCATTACATATTTCTTTATTATTCTATGAGGCATCTAAACTCTAAATAGTTAATTAAATATATTTACAATTATATTTACAATTATATTTACTTAACAATTTCTTCAAACAAAATTTAACAAACCAAATTGAGAAAAATTCACTACTTTTTATTAATGGATAACAGTTTAGAGTTTTAAGGTTAATGCATATTAGTAACTAATGATAACTGTTATCATTTAGTTGCGCGCACTTTGCAAAAGAGTGAAAAATTGTTTTGAATTAATAAAAAATTGATAAAATTTAATAAGCATCTTTGATATATCTAGTTATTACATATCTTATTAACTAGAAAAATAAAGTTATTTAAAAATAAAACTCCCTTATAATTTAATAAAAAATTAATTGAGTAAAAAAAAAAAAAATTGAAAGAATTGAAAATATAACTGGCTTATTCGTGGCCAACGACGCGAGTTTTGAAGTGGAACCAACTATTTCTAAAAAAAAGTCCTCTATATCTAGAATTTCTTTTTTAAACTTTAAAAAAAAAATAAGCCTTTAGAAAAAATGTGGGAGAGTATGATGGGGGAAGGGATGGGGTAGGGGGGGACTTCTTCCCGTGTTGTCAGCCCAGTTATTTTACATACCTCTTAAATTAGACGTTTGTCAATATATAAAGAAACAAACGTCAACGTTTATTAAAAAAAACGATTTGTCGCGCCCTGTTATATACATACATACATACATACATACATACATACATACATACATACATACATACATACATACATACATACATACATACATACATACATACATACATACATACATACATACATACATACATACATACATACATACATACATACATACATACATACATACATACATACATACATACTATATATATATATATATATATATATATATATATATATATATATATATATATATATATATATATATATATATATATTTAAACAACTTTAAAAAGTATTCTACACAATAGAGTGCTCAATGTTCTTAAAAGAACAGAGCAATTATATATTAGTAGAAAATCACTTAACAAAATTTTTTTCCATTTAACACTGTGTTTCATCACAAAGATTCATCAGAAATGCATTTCTGATGAATCTTTGTTGATGAAACACAGTGTTAAATGGAAAAAATTTTTGTTAAGTGATTTTCTACTAATATATATATATATACATATATATATATATATATATATATATATATATATATATATATATATATATATATATATATATATATATATATATATATATATATATATATATATATATATATATATATATATATAATGTAGTTTTAAATTTTCAAAAGTTTTAAAATAAAAAACAAATAAAAATAAGCTACCATAAAATTATATTTATAAAAATGCTAATAATAATTCCAGAAGAAAACCCAGTGGTCCCGTATTCCTGAGATATAATAGTTATTACTGCGGCCATGGCGTAGTGGTTAGAACGTTTGCTTTTAAAAGCTAGAGATCTGGGGTTCAAAGCGAGTTCTGGGCATACTTCGCACCATTGGTAAGGAAGGTGGCGAGATGTTGAAATATTTCTGTATTTTGTATCACATTTACGTCTAAAATATCTTAGAAATAGAAGACCTTTTTTTTTTTTCTATGGAGACGCAAATGAGATTTGCGAAAATTTTTCAACATTCAAACCCCTGCCCCCCCTCCCTCCTCACCAAAATTTCCTGGATCCGTCCCTGATACCTAGTGGAAAATCTTTTAATAAATCAAGGATCCAACCCACTAGCCACGGCACTGTAAGTAAAATTCGAAAAGCAGAATCCTGATATGCATTGTTAATTTCTTTCTGGTAAAAAATTCTGATCTAAAATGTTTCTGTATCTTGTCCATCTTGATTGATTGATTGTCTTGTCATCGTGCATACTGTCAAAAAAAAAGGCATTGAGTTTTTTTAAAATTTGAAAAAGTATATTTAGTAAATAGCAATAAAAAAGACATTATTTTCGTTCAAAAACAAGAAATGTATAATTTTATTGTTTTGGTGTTGTTATGAGTCAAGAGCTATTTTTTACAGCCATATGTAAAAATTGAAGAAACTCTGATTAGTATGATAACAATAGCTTCTTCAACTTAACACATTGGCACATTTTTTAAATAATAACGTACAATAATCGACTAAAACAATTGTTTCAAATTATAGAACTATTAAGATACTATTCATGGTACCAATGGATGATGGAAAGATTAATTAAGTTTAAAATTAATTAAGATTAATTAAGTTTAAAATTAATTAAGAATACAGTACAAATTTCAGAAGTTTGTCTGAGAAGTGTATTCAGAGAGCTTAAAGAGAGAGAGAGCTTAGAGAGAGAGGAGAGCTAAGAGAGAGAAAGAGCTTAGAGAGAGAAAGAGCTTAAAGAGAGAGAAAGCTTAGAGAGAAAGTGGAACTATTTATATCTATTTGTATGCATGTATTTGTATCTATATATGTGGATTGTTTTTAGATATACTTTATATCAGGTGTTATTAGCGAGCGACTTGAACCCTTATCCGATTTTTACGCCGATCGAAACTCCTCATTACTACCATTTGCCCTTTTACCACTGTTGACAGATTTCCTGTTTTCAATAAAATGGCTAGCGTACGACCTATGCTTTCACAAATAAGATTGTTTACATTTTAGAGATAGCAAAACATATTATCATTTTTTTACTAGATTTTTTATTTTTATTTAAACAAGTTTTTTTTTTGTATCAGTGGTTAAACTAGAATCGTCTAAGCTGGATTGGTTTTCTAAAATGCCTGTAAAACTTAAAAAAGATAAAGAAAAGGTAAGTTAATTATTTTATGCATAATTTTTTTATTTTGAGATTTAACCAGTTTAGATAGCTTAGTTCTTACAATTACTGGTTTATATGTTGCATATTAAAATAAAAAGCATTGCATAACTGATTTTTTCATGTTTCAATTGTTATAACATTTGGCTAGGTTTGTGCTAGATGATTATATTGTGCAAAAAGTTTTGATAATACGAAAATAACTACTAGTACTTTTTCTATTACACATTGTACTTTTAATGCAAAATCTTTAGATATAATAAAGTGTGATTAAAACTTCTTGCTAAGCATAATAAGTTAAACTTATTATGTTTATAAAAAATTTTACTGCAGATTTTGTTAAAAATTATGCAAAAAGCACACAACAATATTTAATAAGTGCAGTATTTATCTGCTTTAAACTTGAATACTTATTGTACTTTTGGTTACAGGTATTAAAGCATAGCAAGTTAAAATATGTTAGGAATAATTGTATTCTCAAAAAAAATTTAAAGAAGGGTTTTTTATTAAAAAAGAAAATCTTGATTAAACAATGTTTTGATAGAAAATTTGTTTTTTTAGTAATTGCCGAAATAAATATAAAATCTTATATCATGTATTTTTATGTCTTGTAATATGAATTTTTTTTTATTGTACATTGCATCTTTAGTAAGCAAACTAGTAAAAAACAGCTTCTTGTACTTCATTATTTTTATAATGATTACTTCTCTTCAATTGCAGATAAACTTTCTAAAGAAAATATACCTCCTAGATTTCACTTCAGCCACTATTTGAAAAATCAAAATCCTGATACTTTTTTTATATCTCCAGTTACTCCTCAAGAAGTAAATGACTATATTTCCCTCTTGAATCCAAAAAAAGCACCGGTCCCAATAGCATTCCTTCAAAAATAATGACCTTATCATCTCAAGAATTGAGCTTCCCCTTGAGTATTATAATAAATCAATCTTTTCAATCAGGGATATTCCCTGACTTATTTAAAGTTGCAGAAGTTGTTCCAATTTTTAAAAGCGGCTGTAAACAAGATCCTTGTAACTATCGGCCTATATCCTTACTCTCAAATATAGGTAAACTAATTGAAAAATTTATGTATAACAGGCTGCTCAGTTTTTTAAATCTATCAGATAGCTTATATAATCTGCAATTTGGATTCCGAAAGAAACACTCTACTAACCAAGCACTCATAGATATAACTGAAATCATATGTGAGGCTTTGGATCAAAAGCAATTTGCTGGTGGAGTGTTTGTTGACCTGCAAAAAGCTTTTGATACTGTCAACCATGAAATTTTATTATCAAAACTGTATCATTATGGTGTAAGGGGAATTGCACTGAACTGGTTTAAGTCATATCTAAACCATCGTCCACAAAGTGTTACTATTGGTAATATCTCATCCACTACTAAGTTTACATCTATAGGTGTTCCTCAGGGTTCAACTCTGGGTCCGCTTCTTTTCTTTATCTACATAAATGATTTAAACACATGTATTAAATACTCAAAGGTGTATCATTTTACTGATGACACTAACCTTCTGATTGTAGATAAGTCTTTAAAAAAGCTAAATAAATACCTAAATTATGACCTGGCATCACTGGTTCAATGGCTGCGATCAAACAAAATATCTTTGAATGTCAAAAAAACTGAATTAGTTCTATTTAAACCTCAAGGCAAAAAAATGACCAAAAAACTTAATTTTAGAATTAGTGAACAAAAACTAAATATTGTAGATAAAATAAAATATCTGGGCATATTATTAGATGAAAATCTTTTGTTCATTCAACAAATTAAGTCCATATCAAACAAATTAAGTCGAGCAAATGGAATGCTTACCAAAATAAGGCATTTTGTGAATTATGAAACCCTTGTGAATATTTGGCATGCTATTTTTAACTCCCACTCTACGCTATGGTTGTCAGATATGGGGGCAAAGTCCATCCATTTATAAAAAAAACCTTACAAATCTCCAGAATAAATCTTTAAGAATAATTCACTTTCAACCTAACAGTTTTTGTTCTGACATACTGTATAATCTTTCTAAAATTTTAAAGCTTGACGAACTTATCTACTTATCAAACTGTGTTCTTGTATGGGACATTGTCCACCATAATACGCCTAGCTGCTTCACTAGCTATTTTAAATTCACAAATGATGTTCATAGTTATAAACTTAGGTCTGTATCTTATTGTAGTCTTTCTATGCCTTTAAAACAAACACACAAGTATGGCATAAAGTCAATCAAGTATCAATCAATTCAATGTTGGAACTCTCTTCCTGTTGAAACTAAAAAAATATTCTCCAAAATATCAAATAGAAATGCCTTTATAACCCATGTAAAAAAATTTATCTTCAGTAAAAATTATCAATGAACTATAAGTTATGCAATCACCCCCTAGTTATTCTCTATAACTAAATTTTTAATATAATAAAAGTAACATAGAAAAAAATTAAAATATCTCATAAATAAAAATAAAAATAAGAATAAAAATATAAAACCAAAAATAGAAATAAAAATATAAAACCCATAAAATAGAAATAAAAATATAAAACTCATAAAATAAAAATAAAATAAAAATAAAAACATAAAACTAAAAATAAAACATAAAAATATATAAATGTTCATTTAGTCACAATCAAGTACCCTCATTTTCATCATCCTGTAAAGTTATATGGCTCTAAAATTTGTGGCACTACTAAACCATATAGCATGTAATAAATAAACAATAAACTATTTTCTATGCAATCGTCCCGCTTAATTCTCTATAACAATTTTTTTTTTTTTTCTTTTTCTTTTTCTTTAATTCATATTCAATTTTTCTATGCTTGAAAAATGCTGGATCACAACAAAACTCCTATGACTTCTACTTCTTTGACTCTTCTTCCTTTCTTTCCTTCTTTTTACTGTTATATTTTTTGTTATTGATATTGTTATGATTTTTATATTTTCTTATATATATATATATTTTTTTTGCATTATCCTTATGATAATCACTATAATATATATAGATAAATATATAGTAAAATATATACCTATATATAGTAAAATATATAGATAGTACTTATTATATTACTGTATTTAATATTATTATTACTATTTATTACTATTATTATTACTATTTATTTTTATTTATTTTTTATTACTTATTATTATTATCATTATTATTATGCTATATTTATACCATCATAGGTCTTTACGCGTCATCAGTTTATAACTGTTTGTAAATGTCCCGCACGATTGTATATATACAGTTATTATTAAAGTGAAAATATATTGATTTGATTTTGATTTGATTATATTTACCTAGCTTTTGGGGAGTAGTTGCTGCAAAGTCTAATTTAGGTATTTTCTAAGTATACTTTTATTTCCAAAGATGTCAGTAACTCTTAGTTTCAAAATACAGTAAATTGCAGTGTTACTGTCTTCTACATAATTGTTGAATAACAAGAAGATTAATATTAAAATTCATGGTGTGTATAACTGGCCCCTAACTGGATGTAATAAATCATTTCTTTAATTTATATAGTAGTAGTAGTAGTAGTAGTAGTAGTAGTAGTAGTAGTAGTAGTAGTAGTAGTAGTAGTAGTAGTAGTAGTAGTAGTAGTAGTAGTAGTAGTATATATTTGTTACAACATAAGTAAAAATAATTGACAAAATACAAAACATAGATTGTCAGATTACAGTTAGTTTTTGTGAAGCTCATATTGCAACTTTCGCTAAGGAAAGCTGCGAGCTGTAGTAACATTAGAGCGTATCGAGGCTCGCTTTAAAACTGCTGACAGTTGGAGAATCGATTACTTGTAACATATTCCATGCATTGGCAATGCGATTGTTAAAAAGTGGAAATTAGCTAAATTATTGCTGTACTTTTCACGGTGAAGTCTTTCTTTATGATTTGCTCTTGGTGGAATTGTGGTGAGGGGAAAGTGCCAGTTGACTATGTCGGTGTTATTAATAGTTTTATATTTTTGGATGAGGTCACCTCATTTACGATGTTCAACAAGAGAAGATAGGCCAAGTTGTAAACATCTGGACTTGTAGTCTAACTTTTTCAGTTTGTCTGGTATTTTTGTGGCTCTGCGCTGTATTAATTCAATAGTTTGTTCATCCTTCACCAAATGAGGGTTCCAAGCTGGAATTGCAAACTCAAGTAAAAGACGGGTGTAGGTGGAGTAGAGTTGTTTCCATAAAGAAGCATCACAAGATTGAAAAGTGTGTTTTAGGATGCCTAGCATTTGATTTGCTTTACATGAGGCAATGATGGATTGGGTTTCTACTTTAAGATCATTGGTAATTTGAATTCCCAAGTCACGCTCAGAGGTGGTTGCTTCCAATGTAGTTCGAGTCGTTATTGAACAAGGGTCTAATTCCTCCATTGAGTACTTAAAAGGAGTTAATTTTTTTGGCCAAAGTGCATAACCTTGCATTTCTTTGCATTTAGCTCCATGAGCCAAGATTTAGTCCGATGAACAATTTGGTCAATATCTGATTAAAGTTGAAGTTGAGCAACAAGTGAGTTGTCAATGCTTAGGATTTTAGTGTCATCAGCGTTGATCTTACAACTGTTTTCTTTGCTTATTACATCTGGCAGATCATTGTTGAAAATGACAAATAAAATTGGACCCAAAACTGATCCTTGCAGAACTCCACTTGTCACAGGTAACCAATTTGATTGAGTGTCACCAAGGATGACTTGTTGAGACCTGTTGAGTAGAAAAGCTTTTATCCAATTGAGAAGATTGCCTTTGATTCCGTACATTTTTAATTTGTAAAGCATTCGTTGAGGTGGGACTTTGTCAAAAGCTTTAGCAAAATCCAGAAATACGGCGTCAACTGGTAGCTTTCTGGCTATATTTCCAGTCAAGAAGTCCATTGTTTCAAGGAGATTTGTAATGCATGCTTTTTTCTCTAAAAATCCATGTTGACTATTTGATCAAAGATTGTTTGTTTTTAGATGCAGCATGATTGCCTTCTTAACTAATTTCTCCATTATTTAACACGGAATCGAGGTGAGGGATATTGGTCTGTAGTTTGATTGGTCGATTCTGGAGCCCTTCTTAAATAAATGTCTTATATTTGCTTTGGACCATGAGCTTGGAATTTCACCATTGTCAAATGACTTTTGAAAAATGAGAGTAAGTGAAAAAGACATTAAGGTAGAATAAAAGCGTAACACATGAGAAACTGACATCTACACCAAGTGATTTAGATATATCTAGTGCTGAGAGTTCCATTAGAGGCCAAAGTATGGAAAGATATGCTATTGAGGATTGTGTTAGTTCTACGATCAAAATGGGGAAGATATATATATATATATATATATATATATATATATATATATATATATATATATATATATATATATATATATTTATTATATATATTTATGTATGTATAATAAAATTGCAGACAGAACAAGTTAAGTAACTTAAAATTTTGTTCAGTTAAGCCATACTATCTTGTCCATGTAAAGTCAACTTATATGTATAACTTACATACATAGTGTGGAGGATTGTTTTTAGTCTGTTGACATTATTAGCTATAGTTTCTGGATTGTCAACAAAGTTCTTTTCTCTTAAAAAGGCTTTAAATTAAGGTTTCTTATTCTCTCTCTCTCTCTCTCTCTCTCTCTCTCTCTCTCTCTATATATATATATATATATATATATATATATATATATATATATATATATATATATATATATATATATATATATATATATATATATATATATATATATATATATATATATATATATTTATTTATATATATATACCCTCTTTAGTCTGTTGGCATTGTTAATTATAGTTTCTGGAGTGTCAAAAAAGTTCTCTAAAAAAGGTTTTAAATTAAGGTTAATTATTCTATATATATATAGCTAAGAAATATTTCTGTAGGGCTTAAAATATTGGAAAGAGTAATGAAGTTACAAATGAAATAAAAAAATTAGTTATAAAATATGAGAGAAAAATCTTTTACAGAAAGATTTCTGATGTTTACTATGCTTTAAAATCAGGGATAAATCACATTATCAAGAGATTTTGTCAGTGCAAAGTTATTGAAAATAAATCTTGCACTAAAAGATCTAAAGTTACAACTGAAAAGGGTGATAGATTGTAGGTAAAGTATTCCATGAATGATTCTCACGAGATTGCTTGAAAATAATACAATGAGATGTGAGTTTCATGACACAAATATGTCAAAGTAATCCATTTGACTTTTTGTCCAAAATAAAAAAGGCAGATTTCTTGGACGAATCCAATTTTATTTTTTAGTAGTAACAGTAGTATGAAAAACTCTAGTAGGAGTAAAATTTAATTTAAAATATCAGTTAGCTACTGTTAAATATGGAGGAGAAAATGTTATGGTTCAATGGTGTTTTAGTTGTGACAATGTGGGTCACATTCATTGCATAAAAGTTATTATGGGGCAGACAGTTTGTTTAGACTATATAAATAAAATGGAATTTAAAATAGTGATTCAAAGAATTGTTTTGAATCTGTTAATACTGTTAATGATTTTTCACAAACAATCAAAACTCTTGAATGGTTATTGTATTTAAAAAAATTGGTAATATTGTAAAAAATACGAAACATGTTGTCTTATCTAAGTAGAAAATTTGAAACTTCAATTTTAGATTTGTCATGGCTCTCCCCTCTCTTGATGATTTCTGTTTGCTAAAATTACGTCATCCTCTTAGTTTCGCCATTTGTATAGCATTAGGTACAAATGTCTATAAGTGTAAACATCTTTTGCATTAAGTTTACCGGGCGTATATTGAACGATTGTGAATAATATATGTATAACCATTGGATAAATGAAGAAATGCATCTAGGAGTAAAACAAGCAATTTTATAATTCTCTTTTAAGCTCTACGTTAGTGAAAAAAGTGCGCTTTTTTTGTTCTTAAAGCAATTCTTTAAAATGAATTATTTTACTAAAAAATATTGAAGTAAATAAGGAATAAGTATATAAATGATCGGTGGGGAACAGATAAGGATAGAAATGGTCGGTTTGGTGAAGATCTGTGTTTTATGGGCATGGACTGCTAGGATATATAAATGAATAAAAAGTATAGAGTAAGTAGGTGCGGAATAGACTTACAAAGACCCTTATTTTTATGGGTCTAGTCAGCTAGTATTTAATTTTACAAAAAAAGTTTCAAAATATAACATGTTTTTATGTTGAAAAAAAATTAAAAAAATTAATCAAGTTATAATATAAAAATAATAAAAAAATTATTAATAAAATATAGATAAAAAATAGAAATTGTGTTTTATGTTATAATTGTGAGAAAAACTGTAAAATAATTATTTGAAATAGAACAGCTATTGATTCATAAAAAGGAAACACTTACTGGTTTCTAACTATTAAAAATTTTTTTAGTGATAAATCTATCAACAAATACATTTTTGCAGGTTTTTCTTTTTGCAATTCATGTTATACCCCTTTATTAAGTTAAGGTTATTTCAAACTAGGGTTGAGCTTTTACCGAATATTTACTAGTAAAATTGTATCGGTATTAAAATGGTATCGGTAAAATTATGTCAACAAATTTCGGTAGAAGATTTTTACTATACTATAAATTGAACAATTCATTTAAAGTCCCCAATTATGAAATTAATCTTCTTTTCTTTGCTACCTTTGTGAATAATATTTTGCTGTAAAAAGAAGTTATGATTTTCAGCCGCACCTAGTAGAGTATCATAAATATATTCTTATTGTTTAAAATTTCTTTATCACGGTCAGAAACCCATTCGAAACATCATTCCTAATGTTATGTATACTTGTTTATTTGTTTGTCTCTATAACAAAACTCTAAAAAACGAAGATGGTAATCAGAATTATTATGCTCAAAAATGCTTCTTTTTTTTTTTTTAAACATCTTCGCTTCCAACAAGGCTGCAAGCAGCCACTAATTAAAGTTGGAAGTTACTGAAAGAGAAAAGATGAAGATTGTAGAGCAAGATAATGATTGACAGACGACTTAAAAGATTGCAAATTATATGAGTCAGGAAAGCAAGATGAAGGAAGCGAATTCCAAAGAGCTGATGTTCGAGGAAAAAAACTAGACGAATAAGCATTTTTGGAGCACTTAGGAACAGTCACAGAAAAAGGATGACACTTAATTGAATGACGAGTAACACGAGAATGAATTATAGTAGATGGCACAAGAGACGCTAGCTCTTTAGAGCAGTGCCCATTATAGTATTTGTAGAAAAGAGAAAGAGAAGCAACATTACGACGATGTGATAATGGTTGGAGGTTGGCTGCAAGAGCAGGTCCAACTATGTTTACAACACGTTTTTGCACCTTGTCTAAAAGAGAAAGGGCATCATTAGAAGATCTGCCCCAGATATGGCAACAATATTCCATACAAGGCCGGATTTGAGATTTATAGAGATAGAGAATAGAATCCGAAGTAAGAAAGTGACGAGCTCGATAAAGAGATGCAACCTTAGCAGAGGCTAATTTTGCAACTGATTTGATATATGGTTTCCAAGAAAGATTAGAAGTAAGAGTTAATCCTAGAAGATGAAGAGTAGGTGACTCATCGAGTACATCACCGTTCATAAATATAGGAAGTTCTAAATTATTGCGATAACAATTGGCTGAAAAAAATTGAGTTTTATCTGAGTTAAAGTTCACCAGCCACTGAGAGCCCCATGCTGTAGCAGAAGTAAGATCTTTTTCAAGCTCAAATGCCCCCTCCAAGCAAATTAATGATCGTTATTGTAAGAAGATATGCCCACTCCAAGCAGATTAATGATCGTTATTGTAGAAGATCGTTAATGTAAATTAACGATCTTCCAGATCGTTAATTTACATTAACGATTCTCTCTCAATCAATAAAAAAAAAGAATATAGGGCCAAGGATAGAACCTTGAGGAACCCTTGAAGTTACAGAATAAGAAGATGAGTGTTGTCCATCGAGGACAACTTTTATGCTATGATTGGAAAGGTAGGATTCAATGATCTTAAAGATGTTGCCGGATACACCATAAGAAGGAAACTTATGAAGAAGACCAGCATGCCAAACTTTATCGAAAGCTTTTGAAATGTCAAGAGCGATGGCCTTAGCCTCTCCACCTTTGTCTAATGCACGATAAAACCTGTCAGTTATTACTGTTAACAAATCAGCTGTAGAACGAGAAGATCGAAATCCATATTGATGGTCAGAAAGTAAGTGATTAGATTCAAGATGAGAAATTAAGTGTTTCTTAATTAAAGATTCAAAAACCTTGCTTATGATAGGAAGAAGACTTATGGGACGGTAGTTAGATGAATCAGATCGCTCTCCAGAATTTTTGAAGATAGGGATAACAGATGCCGCTTTCCAGCAGGCTGGAAAGCAAGACTCTGATAAGCACTTGTTGAATAGTTTTGAGAGTATAGGCGACAGCTCCGGAGAACACTTCTGCAAGACAATAACAGGTATGTTGTCTGGCCCACAAGCTGTAGAAGAGTCTAGGCAGGAAATCACTTTAGATTCAGATGCTGGAGTGATATGAATGTCAAGCAATGGATCAACCTGTTTGTTGGTAATATCAGGTAGAAAGCAGCTAGTGGAATCAAGAGATGATATTGGTGAAAAGTTTTTAGCAAACAATTCAGCTTTGTCTTTAGGTGATGTGACAAAGTCTGAACCATTCAAGAGAGGTGGAATTATAGATTTGCCCTTATTATTGATATTATTAAAGATTCTCCAGAAGTCACGAGAACCTAAGTTTTGAGATGAGATACGAGATTTCATGACCTGAGAATAGCGGGTTTTGGCGTTAGACAAAACCTTTTTACAATTGTTTCTAGCAGTAATAAAGAGATGCCTGTTTTCTGGAGAATTGTTTTGCTGATAAATATGGAAGTAACGGTTTCGATTGGCAATCGCAGCAGCACAGTGTGAAGAAAACTATGGAGGAGAGTAAGGCTTGACCTGGAATCGTCGAGAGGGAATAAAAGATTCCATGCCAGCCTGAATCCACGAAGTTATGTAAGAAGCACATTTGTCGACAGGAAGACGAAAGATTTCTACCCAAGGGCCATCACGAAGAAAATCATGGAAAGAATCCCAGTCAGCTTTACTGTAGTTGTAAGAGGTTCGATAATTGGGGGATTCAGTTGATGAAGAAGAATGAGATAATAGTTTTAGAGAGATCAAACTGTGATCAGAAGCACCTAAGGGTGAATGTGGAGAAACTGAGCACTGACTAGGATAAGAAACAAGACATAAGTCGAGTAGAGAAGGTAAATGATTCGGGTTGTCTGGAAAGCGAGTTGGAAAGTTGACTAATTGAGTTAGGGATTGAGAAAGGCAAAATTTGTGGGCTTTAATGCCTGCCGAATCACTGACACTAGAGCCAAGCCATTCAGAGTGGTGAGCATTAAAGTCACCAACAACAACTATATTAGCTGATGGATAAAGAGAGAGGGCTTGGTCAATATGATCAGAAATAACGTCAAAAAGTGTGCAGTCTTGAGATGAAGGAGAGCGATATAGAACAAAGAGAAAGGCAATAGAGTGAAGTGGTGCTAAACGAAAGCACATAAAAGAATAGTCTGTGGTTTCAAACCTAGTTTCACGACAAATGGGTAAATTCTTACAAATGTGAATGCTCAGGCCAAACATGTGACTAATGGAGTCTTTACGAATTAGAGGAAGATAACCATCAACACTAAGATCACAAGATGAGACAGCTGAACTCAAATTAGTCTCACAAAGAGCAAGTAGGTCTGGTGAACTTTGCAAGAGATAAGACTCAACAGAAGAAAAGTTACTTCGAAGACCACAAATATTAGTGAATGATAGGTTTAGAGAACTTGGTGATGATGATGGTTTTTTGTGTTTTATAGTTTTTGGTACTTTATTCATTTTTAAATTAGATAGAAGAACTTGACTCAAAGCGTAGATAGTACTCAGAACACTGTTTAATAGCCCAAGCAATTGTCTCATTACTACTAAAAAACCCTAAGCCATAACAAAGGGCTCCAAATGTGGCCAAAAGTACAAACAGGGACACCATCCATGCGCAACATGGCACTGTTAATACTTTGATATTTTTCAGCTGTTGATGCAATCAGCCTCTCTGAGAGCTACCACAGAGTTCGGGAAACCTGACTACCAGCCGGCCTCAGAACCATAAAACTGAGTTTTAGAGCTGTACCCTCATTAGGAGATAATAGAATGAGTTGCCTAGTCATAAAAACAGAGACACAAGCAAAACCCATGCATTGATTCAAGAAGATCCAGCATTCAACATCCTAAACTGGAAACAGTGTATTAAAAAGACATCTGCGCCAGTCTAATAAATGAAGAGGCGAGGCTGGTCAACAAATAGAATCTGTTTACCCCTTAAGTCTTTGCCTAGGAGGCCTTCTACAAGACAGTAGCCGGGTGCATTTAACATCTGCCCAAGATGAGTATTTTTATCGAGACACCATCTCTAGCCTTTACTCAACCAAGAGCCCCAAGGCATGGGGTGTTTTAAATCGGAGTTGGCATCTTCTAGCCTTTGCCTAAAAAGGCATATCCTACAAGGCAGCAGGACATGAAGCAGATTGTACTGGGTTACATGTTACCAGTAGCAGGATAACCTGATCTGACATCAAATTACAAGTTCATAGGAAAAAGACAAATTACATTAGGAAAAAGACAATTTACAATACAATAAAGACAAGGATTTAATAAAGATTAGGAAAATAATAGATTAGGAAAATAAAGATTAGGTTAAGTATAATAAGATTAGGAATAAGGAATATAATAAGATTAGGAATTAGAAAATATTTTTAAAAATATTTAAAATATTTTAAAAGGTTTGAAATAGCTTAATCAATAAATTAAAAATTTAATAATCACTTTTCTATCAACTAAACTGTTTGTTTTGTTTGGAAACTAATTCTGTTGGTTAAGTTTCGTCTGAACATTTTAAGAAAAACATTACTACTTTCTTGTGATATATTTATTGTTGCATTTATCAATCAATTTGATTTACTTTCGGTCAAAATGTCAGGCGTTTGGAAACCACCTTAAACAAAGGAAAAACAGTGACTTGCAAAATATGTGGAATGTGGTATCACCTAGACAAAAAACGAAGAATCAAAAAAGAAACACAGGAAAAGTTAACAACAAAAGCTGCAACAGAATCAAAAAAGCCTAAGATTTCAACTTTTTTCCCATAGCAACCAATTGAAGAAGTGATTTCAAGACTTACAGCACTGGATGGATTTAGTTTCCACGTCATTGTTAACAACTCTTTCATTCGATTTGCCATGTGTGAAAAAGGTTATGATTTTCTAAAAAATCACAAGCAAGCAATCCAGTCAGTTAAAAAGTTTGCAGCTGGCGTGAGAAATGACCTTAAAAATACTTTTAAATCTTTAGTGACCATTGGAAAATGCTTTTCAATTACACTGGATGAGTACACTTCTTTGAAAAATCGAAGGTACATGAATATTAATATTCATCAAAAACACTCATACTGAAATCTGGGGTTGACTCGAATTTCTGGATCACTGTCAGCTGAAAAAGCTGCAGCAGTTGTCACAGAAAAAGTGGCCGAATTTGGGTTAAACATTAGGGACAGCATTGTCTGCTCAGTTGCAGATGGAGCTTCCATGATGGTTAACTTTGGAAACTGTTTCAACTGAGCATCAAATGTGTTACACCCATGGAATTCATTTGTCAAAAAATTGCAAGTAGCAAGCAACAAAGATGAAGTCAGCAGTGATGAATCCGAATCTGACACCGAAGTCAGTTTTCTTGATGCTGCCATGGATGAAAACATTCCCATTCCAAAAATGAAAGTGCACTTGCAATCTGTCATCACAAAAGTCCGAAAAATTGTCAAGTTGTTTTGAAAATTCCAGTCAAAAATAATGTCCTCCTTGAAGAAATCAAGAAACAGCACAGAAAAGCGGTTTCATTTATCCTTGACTGCAGAACAGGATGGATCAATCTACTGTCGATGATTCAACAGTTTCTCAAAGTTAGAGGTTCACTCAGAAAAATGTTGAAAGACGTTTCTCCACATTTGATTTGCAGTAATGATGAAGTATACATTTTATATGGCATTGTTGCTGCTCTTGAACAGTCAAATTGGCAGCAGAAGCCCTTTACCAACAGGATGCAACTCTTCTTACTGCTGAGGGAATTTTCAAGTTTCTTATAAACAGACTGAAACAACAAGATTCAACTCTTTGTATTGCAATGAAGAGTGCAATTCTGAGACATTTTGAAGAGGGAAGGCAGAGCAACCTTGTAAGCTTGTACAGATACCTTTCCAATCCAGAATATTTATCCGACATTAAAGAACATGGAGTTTTCAAAATGCCTTCGAAGTCTGTACTTCAAAAGACTGCCAAAGATTTGTTATCTAGACTATTCCCAATGAATCCAGATAACATAGAGTTCTTAGAATTCATTCAAGAAGTGTGTGGCTCAGAAAATCTCAATGAAAATCCACTTTCACTTAAAGATGAACTTGAAGAAGCAATTCAGCATTCAACCAAAAAACAGCACCACAATTCAAACGACGAATTCAAAGCCATTTCAAAAAAAATGTTTGTCTATGAAGCTACTGGAAAGAGAATTGCCAATCTTGAACTTTTTTCAATGCGCTGAAGACTATCCCTCCAACAAGTATTGAGCTGAGCGAGCCTTCTCTGCTGCTGGATTATTTGTGACCAAAATTCAATCCAGAATGAATGACAACTTACTTGATACATTTTGTTTCCTCAAAGCTCATTTTTTATCAATATAACAATTATCAATAAAGATGTTAAATCTGAATCTTTTAAAGACTTGATTTTAAAACAAAAAAATTTTTATACGAGTTTCTATGATTTATTTATTTTTTACTAATTTTACCAATATTTACCGGTAAATTATGCTTTTTTTACCGATTTACCGGTAAATTTAAAAGTTGGTAAAAGCTCAACACTATTTCAAACCATTAGTATTTTTTGAAAGTACTAATGGTTTACAATAATAAAACTTTTAAATATTTCTGTCAGAAAGATCAAATAAAATAGACTAAAATTTTTTTTCATGTTTTTCAAAAAAAAAAAAAAAAATTTTTTATGTTTTTATCATAGTGTATTGTTGTTTTTTAGAATTCTGAAAAAAAAGACAAAGGGAAGGAAGAAGAAAATGTAAGTTTTATATTAATTAAAATCTTTTTACCATATATAAGAAATGATAAGAAAAGCCTGATAAGAAAGAACAGTAACTATAAAATATCCATTTTGCTGCATTTTTTTGCTAATTAAAGCAAAAAAAAAAATTATTTGCTATAATATTAAAACTCATTAATTATTACAACCAAAAAATTAAAAAAATTTGTATGATTTTGTATGGTTTGCATATGAAAATTAAAATAAGGTGAATATTTTACAGATA